>NW_008360303.1:1006198-1026374 GCF_000622305.1 Nannospalax galili
AGAGAGAGAGAGAATACACTAAATTGGGAAGGGGCAGTTGCATGATATGGGTAAAGAAGGGCATCTAAATACCGTCAAACTATATTGTCTGAAATTATCAAAAAAAATCAATAAAAAATAAAAATATAAAAACCGTATTTTTTCTGGCTTCTCCTGGTTTCTGCCTAAGACTTGCAATGCCAATAAGTTGTTTTACTTCTTCTCCCTCATGCAGTCTTCCAAACAGAAGTTGAGGACTTACTTTTCCCCTACAGCTAACAGGTTCCTTTTTAGTTTGGTAAACAGGCCCACTGAGTGGGCTATCCCTACTGCTATAACTGACAGGCCTGAGGAAGTCTGAATTGACTGTTGCCCCAATCCCACACTTGCATCTTCAGAGAGGGGATCAATGAGAACTGAGCTGGAAATGGATAGAGAGTTTGAGTATTGGGATCAGAAAAACAAAAACAATATTTTAAAACAGTTAAAATGCAACAGTTCCAAAAATATCTTTGATTCTCTAACCAAAAATGCCATAAGGAAACTTTGATTTCCTATTTGCTTCTAAATTAACACTTCTGATAAGAGGTTAATACATGAGGATGAAAACAAAATACTCCTATACAGACATTAATTCTTTCTGAATAAGCAACTTTAAAGCTAGCTATCTAGATTTTCATGATCACATCTGATTTTGGTGTTACATTTTCAGATGGGGAATGTAAGAGACCTTGACAGGGTGGATGAGAACTAATAAAGATGGCACATGTGCTATTTCTTAATCTCTGGCAGGAAGATTTTTAATTCCAGCAGTGTCCCTACAACTGATTTTCTTAGAGTCAGGTTGACCTGGAGGATCTCATCACATGGAGACACAAGCCATAAGTGCCTGTTTCCTTGTTTACAATGAACAATCCAAAATTAGGGAAGAGAAAAAATCACTTAAGCTTTTGAAACACAGATTCTTCCCTTGAGGACATTGGATTTTGGTTTCCAAGTCCCCTCTTCAGTTGCAGGGAGCTTTATTTTTCTGTATGAATGTGGGTATGCCTGTATGTGTGATTCTTTTTCTGTATGAATGTGATTCTTTATTTCTCAATAAAAGCTCTCTACTGGTCTGAGATTTCTTTTTCTGCTTTTTATTCTTTGATTGACTAAGGAAACGTACCCAACCATCCCCTAGACTGATAACAATACCACTTTCAACAACATTGTTCAAAGGGTAAATGCAGAAGGAAAGCAAGTAAGCAAGGTCTCTTGTGGTCTGGGCTCGGAAACAGCATGGTGTTTGTTTTAGTTTCTTTCCCTGTTGCTGTGATAAAATGTTCTGAGAAAAGCATTTTAAGGGATAAAGGTTTATTTTTTCTCACATTTTAGGTTCTAGTGAATTATGGCAGGGAAGGCACAGGGGCAGGAACTGGAGGCAGCTGGTCACATTATGTCTTCATTCAGAAGAGAGAAATGAATGCATTCATATTAGTACTCAGCTCATATGCACCACTCTGTTTCTAAAGTTCATTTTTCTTTTATGTGTATGAGTTCTTTGCTTGCATGTATGTAAGTGCACCACATGCATGCAGTGCCCACAGAATCCAGAGGAAGACATTTGATCCCTTGTGACTAGAGTTATGGATGATTGTTAGCCACCATGTTAGTGCTAGAAATTGAATCTGGATCTGGGAACTGACCTTGGCTCCTCTGCAGGAGCAGCAAGTGCTGTTAATCACTGAATGGAACTTCCAGCCCATTTTTTCCTCTACTCTTGAAGTCTTTATGTCCTGCCAAGGGAATGGTGCCATTCACACTGGGCAGGTTTTCCCACCTCAGTTAATGTAATAAAGATAATCTCTCACAGGCATACACAGAGACCAGTCTCCCAGATGATTCTAGGTTTTGTCAAGTTGACAATTAGCACTAACCACCCAGGGTTGTTTCCTGGTATTGTATTGATCAACCTAGTTACATAAATAGGAAGAATTTAAGGAATATGTGGAATGGATCTACTTTTCTTGCAAAAATTATCTAAGCAGATGTTGAAGATACAAGAATGGTTTGTAGAGAGTTTCAAAAACAGTATGCCACACTGGCTAAGTTTTTTTTCTTGTCACTCTCCTTGAATTGAAAAGTTTTACTCTTTTTTTTATTAGTATCTAGGAATATATGAGGTATTTCATTCATGAGATTCTTGTTAGTTAGTTTACTTCTTTAGTTGTTTTATTTGCTTTCTTTGTTCTCATATTATATTCTTCCAGTCAGTTTTTCTCATACAGAGTAAGACATTAGCACACAAGCTTGAAGACATACATGACACCTCCTCCTTCACAGTTTCATCTGGATATTAGTCATGCAAAAACTGAAATTATGGAAACATCACTTCTTTGATGGCATTATTGTGTTCTATTTATATGTTATCAATTTCATCATTAACCAAGGAATACAAGATGGAGATTTTGAAGTTTTCTTTTATCATCCTTCATATTTCATCAAAATTCAATTTATACTAAAAACAAATTCTAAGTAATAATAGTGACAAAGAATAGCGTATCGTTTTATTTATTCCTAGATAATATCTTTATGATCAAACAAGTCTCAAATGGTAATTGGTGTTGGAGAATATGTCATAAATACAATTGTTCTTAATGCAATTAAACCAAATATGGGATTTATATCCTTTCATAATTCCCCACTGACTTATTTATTCCCCCAATTTCTCATTTCAAAATCTGTGAGTCAAATATAGAATGTCCTTTTTGTGCATACCCTCTGTTAATCAATCCAATCTTCTAATCCTACAATGTCTATCAGTGTTTTAAGTGATCCAAGGATTCCATGTTTCTCTAGGAAGCATTATCTTTCCCAAATACTAAAAGTATCTAGCATATTCCTTTCTGTTATTGATGCTATGCATAAGTCAATAAATATAATAAAACATATAAAAAGACAAAAATCACATAATCTCAGTAGTTGCAGAAAAGTTCTCTGAAAAAAAAACCCCAATTTTCCTCTATGATAAGAATTCTGAAGAGTTAGGACTACAGGAAACATACCTCAACATGATCAAGTCTATACATGACAAAACCACAGCCAAATACATCCTAAATGGTGAAAACTTATTGCAATACTACTAAAATCAGAAACAAAACAGGGTTGTCCACTATCCCCATTCCTTTATCATATAGTGATTGAAGCTCTAGTTAGAGCAATAAGAGAAGGAAATTAAAGTGGTACTAATAGAAGTTAAATTATGTCTATTTGCAAATGATATGATATTAAACTTCAAAGAACTCCAAATTCTACCAGAGACCTTCTATAAATGGCCATGGCATTCAGAATAGTGGCAGGATACAAAATCAACTTACAAAATTTAGCATTTTTTATGTACTATTAATAAGCATGATGATAAATAAATCAAGGAAACAGTTCCATTCACAATAGTCTAAAAAATAGCTAGGAATAAACTTAACCAAGGAAATTAAAGACCTCTTTTATAATGCTTTGAATATTCAAAGAAAGAGATTGAAGAAGACACTTTAAGGCCTATAAATCAGCAGAATTAATACTTTGAAAATTACTATCCTACCAAAAGCAATTTGCAGATTCATTGCAATAGCAATCAAATTTCCATGGCATTATCCAAAAGGAAAAAAATACTAAAATTCATATGGAAGTACAAAGGACCGTACATAGTCAAAGCAATCATCATCAAAAGAACAAAGCTGGAGGGATTACCATGCCAGATTTCAATCTTTATTGTAAAGCTATAGTAAATAAAGACAGCATGGTATTGACACAAAAACAGACATGTAGATCATGGGAAAAATTGAAGATCCAAATGAGTGCAAATAATTACCACCATCTGGACAAAGATGCCAAAAATGCACACTGGAGGAAAGACAGCATCTTCTGCAAATGGTTCTGGAAAAATTCCACAGCCACATGTAGAAGAATGAAATTAGACTCTTATCACCCTGAACAAAAGTCAACTCCAAATGAATCAAAGATTTCAATATGAAACATGAAACACTGAAATGATAGAAGAAATTATAGGCAATGCCACACTAAAAAAAGGATTGCATTTGCTGAGAAATTAAGGCCAACAACTCACTAATGGGACCTCCTTTATCTAAAAAAAGAACAAACAACAACAACAACAAAAACTTCTTTATTACAAAACCCACAGAATGGGAGAGAATCTTCCAAGCTATATATACTTCTCATAGTGGATTAATAATGAAAATATGAAAGAACTCAAAAACAAAGAACAAAGAAAACAAATGGCCCACTTAAAAATGGACCATGTATCTGAATAGAGAGTTTTTAAAAGAAAAAAAAAAAAAGAAATACCTTAAAACAGCATCCTTAGCAATTAGGAAAATGTAATTAAGAACTACTTTAAAATTTCAGCTTTCCAAAGGCAATGATGACCTAACAGAATTTAAAGCCTAATTTGAAGTTTTGTAAGTAAAATAGCAGAGAATGTGATAATTTTAGAGTATTAAGAAATTATTAAAATTTGATCTATATAGAAAATACACATTTGGTCAAGAATATCTCTTCTTGTAGGATGAGAAAAAAAGCTTGGGTAGGTAGTTTGTGTCCACCAAAGTGATTTTGTCTCATCACTTCAGTATTACTAAAGTACATCTCTCTCTGTGGTGTATGTGTGTGTGTGTGTGTGTGTGTGTGTGTGTGTGTGTGTGTGTGTGTGTGTGCATGTACCTTCTGTTTCCTTGATTTTTTCTGGGGAATGAGGATCATGTTTCTTTACTGCATTACCAGTTCTAATTACCCTTATCTTAGCACTAATAAGTCAATTTCTTGTTTTCTGTGACCATAGTTAACACTCTGAAAACTAAACTATTATATTTATATTTCAACACAATTTTGGTGAAAAATGAGTAGTTTATTGCTTTCTATAGAGTCAGATTGCTAAACCATTTATGATGTTGAATATTTATTCATGCCTACTCACTAATTCTAACTTGCTTTGTGAAATTCCTATGAAGAGTATATATTCTAAATATAAATAGAAGCATTCTTCATGTACAAACCCACCAGCACAACCACGGCAGCAAGGGAATGGGCAACGTTTGACTCAGTGCATTTATTTTTGTTTTACTCTGGAACAGAGGTTTGAAAATACAGAGAGAAATGAAATGTGCATTCAAAGTTTCACAGCTCTTTTCAATATTTGTCTTTACATTTGACAATTTTTTTTCTGGTCTTTTTGAGACAGGGTCTCCCTGTAGCCCCAGCTGTCCTGGAACTCACTATTTAGACTAGGCTGGCCTTGAACCCACAGAGATCCACATGCTTCTGCTTCCAAAGTGCTGGGATTAAAGGCATGTGCCACAACACCTAGCTGACAATTTTTTTAATTAAAGAATTTGAATAATCTGATGTTCTTACTCCCAGATACTGTTTAGTATAGAGAAATCAGCTATAAGACAATTATCCCCGGTTTCATTCCTTTATTTTATCACAACACGTTATTGATGGCCACACACATAGAATTTTAATTTTTGAAAGAATAAAGAGAGTTAAATGCTTTACTAATTAAGTACCATTATTATATATTCAGATATGATTTGGATAACTCCTTTGTATTTCTTTAACCTTACTAAAATATTATTGAAACTAAATTAAATGCACCATTGGAAACTTTAATTTAAATCCTATTATTATTCTGTACTTAAATTTTAAAGCTGCTCCTATATAGTAATGATGCTTCTAATCCACTCGGGTGTTTAATATTTTATTTGATTCATTCATTCAAAAATTAATTTCAAGAGAGATGTTTCTGTTGGGGGAAAATCTTTAATGACATAAAAATTAAAAATTTAATTAACAGATTTTATAGTCAAGTATATTTTATCAAATAAATATATCTTTTAAGGATTATTTTTAGAAAAATGTTGATATCCAAATTTACGTGTTTGTATCAAGGCCTACTATCGTAATTTAAAAAGCAGTTGTTAAGAATAAACAATTAGGGGATGGGCATGGTGGCACACAACTTTATCTCAGCACTTAAGAGGCAGAGGCAGTTGAATCTCTGTAAGTTCGAGGTCAGCCTGGCCTACATGGTGAGTTCCAGGCCAGCTGGGGCTACAGGAGGACACTGTCTCAAAAAGATCCAAAAAAAGAGAAAGAATAAACAATTAGGATAAAATCCCAGTAATTTCTCCCTAAGTGATTCCATTGTATCACTTATAAAGTATTTCTTTTAGTCAAATAAATTTCTATACAAATATATTGAAAAATCATTGATAAAGAGAGATAAAATAGTGTTATGTAGTTTATGTGCACAATAAGTAGTTTTCTTGATTTTTATTGTAGTGATTTATATAATTGCAGACCCACAAAAATTATGTCAGTGAATTACTTTTTAAACTTAGATAACTATAAAGGTATCCTGGTTTTTATTTTAAGGGAATAAGAACACTTTTCCTAAATATAATACTTATACTGTCAGAATTTCTCACAAAATTGAATGTGTTGATCATGCTGTACCTACACAGGAAGATTATGCTATGTTCTTTTTCTCCTAATTTTAATTCACCGTGAAACTTTATTTGCAGATCGTGATATGATGATGGAAAGTCGTGCTTAGGAATACTGGCAATATGCTTAGTTAAAATACAAGTGATTCTTAAACGAGTTTTGAAATTCATAATTATTCATTTTCTTTGTGATGTAAGTTCCTCACTTACCTCTATCTTTGTGTTCTAAGAAATATTTTTTAACGAACAGATAGCTCTGTTTAAAGTGCATTTTGTAGGACCCTCATACTACTTTTCCTTCTAAAATTAGACTAACTTGTCTGCTGAAATTCTTGCAACTATTTTTTTTTCTAGAACACATCCCGCTTGTTTTCATTAGTCTCTGAAAACAAACATTTAAGACTTGTCATGATGAGTAGAGTTTAAAATATAGATGGAATGAAGTTGTTACCCTCTCATTCCTTTAAGTGAAGGGGCTGAAATGAGCTATTGTAATCTCCATTCCTCCACTCCTCCATTCCTCACCACTGAGCTAGCTGTAGCTGATGTAAATCAGACCTTCTTTGGTATATTAAGGTCAATAACACCACCCAGGACTGACATGCCACCTAACAACCTCTATGGTGTGACGACATATGTGGAACCTAATTCTCCACCACCCAGGCTGAAGCCCATGCTCTAGCATTCCCTTGGACTCACCATCATCTTACTAACATACAGTAAAAGCGAAACGAAAGTGAACAAAAGCCTCATGGCAGAAGAGCTAAGTGCCAGCTTTTGCCAATCCATTTTGTGCCCAACCAACATAAATATTTCTACTTCTTGTGGATAAACTGAGGAGTGAGAATCTGTTCCACATGTCAGCTTCTTATAACCGAGGCTATTGATTGGATATATTTGTTCAAGAATCGGAATATGGGCTGGGGAGATGACTCAGCAGTTAGAAGTACTGACAGCTCTTGTAGATGACCCAAATTCGATTCCCAGCACCCACATGATGACTGACAACCGTTCTCAAGGCTATCTACAGGAGAATCTCATGCTCTCTTCTAGCCCACATGGGCATTTCATAACACAGGAACACAACATACATGCAGGCAATGTACTCATTTGTGCAAAATAAAAAATAATAAATGAAATATATCAAAAAACATGGGGATGTGCATATTTTTGGATGTGGGTTTTTATTTTTATGTTAAATGAGCTAACTAATTTTCTTGTATCCATAAAATATCATGGGTGCTTACTGGTATTTTACTATGATTCAGAAAGCATTTTTACAATAAGACTTTATATTTGGAAATCATTAGGACAAATTTTGATTGATTTTTGTATTAGACCATTCTCATTAATGTATACCTGAGGCTGGATAATTTTATAAACAGACTTACGTTGCTCATCATTGGGAGGCTGAATATCCAAGATCAAAGTGTCTCCACATGTTCAGCCTTCGTAGAATACCTAGTGGTTGAAGGCACTGTAATAGGAGAATACTTGGGAAACTATCCTAATGCTAGACAAGACACGGAGGATTTAGCATTAGACTCAAGCTTTATGAACAATTTATTATTAGAGAATAAACTCAGGGCCCAATGAGAGCTACCACAATCCTTTCTGTGGCACGGTGTCTATGACCCAAAGATCTTTTGTTATTCTGATTCTTCCCACCACTTCTGACACTGCTACCCTGAGGACCATGGCTCCAATTCATGAGCACAAACTGTCCAAATCATAGTGATTTTAGTATATCATAATGTCCTTCATTTTAATCATGTCGATAACAAGGGTTCAAAACTCACTTTCTGGATATAGCTGTGATAATTTATGCTAGTGATGCATAACATATTTTCCCTGTTCTAAAAACATATGAATCAACACCTGATATTATTTTACATTTACTGTAAGAATATGTAGTTTGAATTGCTCAGCATTTCTGCATTTGTTCAACTAACCCACAATGCACTAAACATTAAGTTAATGGCTGGAAAGATGACTAAGTCGTTAAGATGACTTGCTGCTTTTCCAAAGGACCTGAGTTTGGTTCCCAGGACCCACCCACATTTTATGGTTCATAATCGTTTGTAACTCCAGGTCAAAGGAGCCTGATTTTCTTTCTGGCCTATAAGGGCACCTGCACACATATGTGCATGAACGCATATATACATAAATAAAAATAAAATACATATTTTTATAATGTATTTTTTTCTCATTTATTTGTAGGTGTGTGTGCTTGTGTGAATACCACATGTGTTCATGTGCTGGGAACCAAACATGGATTCTCTTGTAAGGGTAGCAAATACTTTCAACTGTTGAGCCATCTCCTCAGCCCAAATAAAATATATCTTAAATATTTCCCAAAGGCCAGGATTGAGGTTATAAAATGGTTATTATTGAGATTATAAATGATACTACTTTGCTTGAAATTTTGTTTGCCATTAATTTATTGTTCTCCTGCCCACTAAAATATGAAAAAAGGAAATCTATTCCCTTAGATTCTAAGTAGTAGCCCAAATATTTGAGAGGAGATGTGCAACTCACTATTGTCCTAAATTTCTTCATATCCTCTGAATATTTATTTTTTCTTTTGTACTATGTATTTTTACCTCCCTATTTATAACTATAGTTTGAATGTTTTCTCTCCTCCAAAGCTCATTGAAATTTAATTGCATCAAAAGAGTATTAGGAAGTGAGACCTTTAAGAAGTAATTAAACCATGACAGCTCTAACCTAATGGGAGGTTTAGTAATCATATGTCAATACCTGTATTTTTAAAGAGGAGGTTCAAAATAAAGAAATGATATGTGTAAAGACATAAATATAATTAAATTGCTTTTAACATTATGTAATATGTACATGTATTGAGATGTCACATAGAATTTCATAAAAATGAGCTTTTGGGGAACCACAGGGGGACCCTGTCTAAAGATGAACAAAGGGAGAATCAAGATATATACTTCTGGGTGTCCGAAGAATCAAAATAGATGTTGATATAGAATTGGATCAACCCCCCATAACATTAATAAGAATTTAAATTGAGAAGAAACTACAGCCCCTTTTGCTCTCTTTTTCTTCAATTTGCTGTAATATGATAAGGACGCTAGAAGGCCCTTGTCAGATTCCTGCAGCCCCTTAGCTTCCTGAGCAGTGGCAATATATGTTTATTTGCAAGAAATTTGTCAGTCTCAGTTATTCTGGTATAGGAACCAGAACAGACTTATGACTATAACAACATTATTAAAATCACTTCTCAACAGTAATGGATAGTCATGTGATCTGCCAGCTCACAACTATGTCTTTGAGACTCTTAACAATGGTGCTGAAGTCCTGGTTGAGGGAGGAGATGGCATTCACTGAACTAGGTGCAGGCACCAGCAAATGATGTGATGTTCTGGGATGGAGAGGAGGCTGCAGACCTTGACAGAGGGACAAGGTGTTTAGTTTGCATGCATGAGCAGGGTCAGTGCTTCTCCCAGGATTACTGCATGAAATACTTCCTGAAATCTCAGCCAAGAAGGGAACTGGGATTTGATAGTCTTCTTTCTAATATCAAGTAAGCTCTTTGCTGATTAATAGAATAGAATAAGAGTGGGTCATTTTATATAAACTCAGGACTCTAAGAGACTTAAGTGACTCAAACAACTATTTCAAAAGATGCCAGTGCACCTGTGCTAAAAGAAACCAATGCTCTTCATGCCCTTATCCACGTTACGTTTCCTTATATGCATTTGATCATTCTATAAAAGAAGCTGTAATTCTAAGAATTGTAGTTTAGTAATAGAAATAGAAGATATCTTTATTCCCTCTGGGTTTTCCTAGGAAAATAACAATTTAACAGAAAATTCTGAGCATGAGGCTCATGCCTGTTTGAGAAAGAATTGTAGCAGGGTTTTAAAGTAAGACAGTGCTGTCTCAGAATCTTCTTTCTCACTTAATCCAATTTTATCTCATATCAGACAAACCCTGGAATTTTCACTTATGAGAATCAATACATTTCTATTTTATTTTAAATAACTTTCTTCTAGTAACTTTCATTTTCAAAAACACTTCTGAATATCACCTCTAAGAACCAGTGCTGTAAAGTGAACATAAAGGGTTCCCATTTCTGATCTGTAGGGAGGACAGATATTTAAACATGGAACAATACAATGCCTGCTAGAATAAAGGTTTTCTTTTTCCCCCCAAAACCTTTATCACAGTCCCTATGTGGAAAAATACTGCTTTTCTGTGAAGCCCATATCAGCTAGAAAAATTAATTATTTAGGAGGGCAATTAATTTTTCTAAACGGAATTGTCAACAAATTAATAGAATGAAGTTGACAAGATGAGAAAAAAATTCTGGAAAGCTGATGTGAATATATTATAAAAATGAGTAGAAAAAGAATTTATATAACAGATTATAAAAATAATTTATGAAACAAAAATTTAGTTGACTGACATAACCCACAACCTTAAGAAGTTCCACATTTCCTTCTCATAATGGACATCAAATGTTGCTTTATTGTGATTATTCAAAGTTTACCTAAAGTCCACTCAGTATGCTCAGTGGTTATTCCTGTTTCATAATTAGACAGGAAAGCCAGAATCATAATTCACACAAATGAAACATAATCATTTTATTAACCAGAGTCAAGTAAGTTTTCTCCATCTTCCCTCGCAATCTTAATGATACTTTTTTATTAAGGTAAAATGAAGTGTCAAACTCAATTTTGAGATCCAGATTTTTCTCAAAAGGCATGCAATCACATATATGATCATCTTAATCATTCATAAAAGATTGTACTGTGGTATTATCCCTACCTTTAACATCTTGACTTTGTACGTAAAGTTTCTCCTTTATTAAAAAATTGAAGTGGGCCTTTGTAAAAAATTTATCAGAATGGAAAATTCATTAGCAAATTCGTGTATTCTCCAGCTACCTCAGCAATAATCAACAGTCATAACTTTCTATTAAGAAAAGTACCCCTGAGAATGAAGACAGAATTATGTTTTCAAAATTAGTGATGATGCTAGGTGCTATCAGAATGTATTCTACTAGGGACTATGAGATAATTAAAGAATACAGAAGAAAAACTGATACTCATCTGTACTCTTAGACAGGATGTACAGCTGGGCATGGTGCCACATGCTTTAAATCTCAGCACTGCAGAGGTAGAGGCAGGCAGATCTCTATGAGATGCAGGCATCCTGGTCTACATAGCAAGTTCTAGGGTAGCTGGGGCTACAGGGAGACCCTGTCTCATAAAACAACAACAACAACAACAACAACAACAACAACAACAAACAAAACAATGAAACAATGCACAAAAAAGTATTTTTAAAAAAAACAAAGTAGGAGGCTATTAATTTAATATTTGTAATACAAAATGAAATTGGATGCTAAAATATGGATAAACTATATTCTTAATTAAAAAGTTCCAGAAAGGTAAAAGGAGAATAAATAAATGAATAAAAGGACTTATTTCCTAAGAGCTTTACCCAAAGTGTAAGTCAACCGATATACTGAAGTATGCAATGTGGATAAACTGATCCCTGGCATTGGGGATGGCAAATAATTCAGGGAGACAAGAGTTTGATGTATTTTTCATTAAAATATAAATTTTCCTGAGAAAATTTGAGCTCAGAGAGTAGCATATTGCTGTTCAAAATGTTTCAAATCAACCAATAACTGAGCAAAAGAAGTATAAACAAACAATAAAACTAGGATTTATAAGGGTTCTTTCTTTTGAGGAATTCCAAAATGCCTTAAATATTGCTGTACTTCTTGTTTCATAGAAATACATGATAAATAACTTATTTTACAAATAAGTTACTTCTTAAGTATTAGGTTACTCATTGTCTCATACTCAAGAAAATTGAAATTACCCTCAGAAGCTTCTCATGATGAACAATTATCTCAGGATAAAATAACAAATTAAATTTCATCTTTATACAATGGGATTATGCTATGACTATATTGTAAAGTAAAATCAGTAACTCTCAATGACCACTTACTACAGTATGGTAAATCTTAACATTAAATCATTGATCCATCATTATAATATCATAAAAAGCAGTTATTGTTGCTGTTATACTCATGAGAATAACAAGTTTCATGATTCTTATTCTGTGGCAAAGCCAGCATCTAAACTAAATTCCCATATCTCATGACATTATGATGCCACTCCATTTCATCCTATTGCTATATTTGGTCAAATATAGAATTCAAAGAACAGACAATAAACTACATATTCCTTAAATTCCTTTTAGAATTGGAAAGAAAAATATTTTCCAGTTACCCTCTAAGCCATTTCTGCAGAAAAAGGCAACTAGCCAATCGCTAAGTCAAACATACAGGGATCGTGTATGAAGGACATGCATGGACAACACTTAACCATGGGTGGAACTCTCGCTTGTGTTGGGCAGCATTTTGTAACAAAGAAAGGAAATATGTAAGGAAATCTGAGAAGTTGCAGCAATCTTGCTCCTTTGTCCTTGTAAGGGTGCTATTATCTTCTTGCCACAATTCAACTTCCAGATAGAGATGAAATATAGAGTCTGGCTACAAGACCAGCTACTAAGTCTTCTCAGAAACATGGAGGACTTAGCTTCCCAATAGAAAAAGTTTAAGTTGTGTGAAATGAAAAATGAACTTTGAGATAGTGCTGAGAATACTAACCTATCTCCATCTTTGGTGAATATCTCTAGAAAGAGATCCTATGAGACTTAAGAAAGAAATTCTCAATGGATTGAATGGAATAGCCATCATTGCTGGCATAATAATGACTAGTTGATCCTATTATCTGACACTTCTCAATCATTTTGCCTCCTAATCATTGCACTGATTATCATATCTCAAATGCTATCTATTAATATTTGAGTCAGGTCTTTAATGATAGTGGACTTTGGCCATGTGCTACTCAATTATTTCAATACAATTGTGCTTCCTTTATTCAGCACAGAGAGAAATATTTGCTTAATAGGTGAATAAATGCCATTTCCATTGTCCAGAGTTAAGCAATGGAGCCCAAAATCATTACATAAGTTATCAAACTAGAGGATCTCTAGTCCTCAATATTAATCTAAACTGAATTAACTTTAGTTTATGAGTAATTGTGGGGCTTCTCTATTATGAAAACTCCAGATAGAACAGCAAAGTTGGGTGCTAAATTTTCTCATGTTCCTATCTATAGTCAGGAATTCAAGGGAACAACAGCAGCAACAACTAAATAAATAAATAAAGTTAAAAAAGAAAGGAAAGAAAGCCTAAAGAACTTCTCTCTGTGTGACTTTACTTGCTGATCCAAGTAATTGCTCCCAGTTTGAGAGTTTGATGGACACTTGTCTTTCTCTACTTAGTAGCTGTAATTAATGTTCTGTGCCACATAACAATCACTTGGGATGAAAATCATCTTGCTAGAAATGTTTTAATGCTCATGTTTACCAGGTGTTCCCTCGGGTAGAATGGGAAATTGAATTATACAAAAGGCATGTACCTTAATTTATCTGAAACAATATTATCAATCAACCTACTCATATACAATGTCAATTAGATGGAGATCCTAACACTGATATAATTTACTTCTGGCTTCTATCAAGTTCACATCTTTAAATGCATGTCATTACCATAAATCCTCAGCTGATATTCTCAGACCTAAATTATATCATAAATTTTGCTAATTCTAACCATCCCTATTACTGCCAGCTTGTCAAAGCATGGAAGAATCAAGCAAAACGGGTGTGATTCTCTATATCATAAATGAGATTAGCCTATCTTACCTTGTTGCTTTATCAGAAATAGTGGCTTTCTGTTGCTAAAACTGAAGAAAATGTGTGGGTAAATTTGTAGCCTACCAAAGGCACAGAAGGTTGTAGGAAGAGATTATGAGACTGGAGGTCTGCAGAGGCCAATAGAAAGTGGCAACCTACACCAGATTGTCAGCAATTTGCATTTCATACTACACTTGGTCTCATCTCTGTCCAATACTACCCAAATACATTTACGACTGAGGTCTTTCTTATTTTACATTCACAACCCCAAATTCTCTGAGGATCAGGGAGCCTATAATTTTCAAGGCTGAGATCATTGATAATGGAATTCTACATGGAACTGTATCCTTAATTTCAGCTATGTCTCTTGGCATGAGCAAATTTGACTTTTTCAGGACAGTTCTCTTATAATATACAGCAAAAATAGTAGGAAGATCTCATCAAAGAGTAATGATACTGTTTCTGTCTAAACCGGTGATGTGTGATGTTCTCTGGAAGGGTAAGAGTGTCTTCAAGTCTTTATGTAGCTGACAGGGCTTGATGTCACAGAGTTCTGGGTCAGGACTTGTTACTGATCATTATATGTGAAGGCTACATATAATCGGACAGATTTTGCTGCCAACAATGCCCCAATATTGTTTCTGCAACTTTCCCAACAGAACTTTCCTGTCTTGGGATCTATGTCTTCAAGCCTTCCAACCATCTATCTGCATGTTCTTACCTCTCCAGTTCTCCTCTTCTCTGACCACAGGAAAGTTCTTTTGGTATTTAGGAGAAATGGGTCAGCTCAAACTTTACTTTCTTTGAAGTTTTTCCCTAAATATTTTCATTTTGCCTTTGTTTGAACAGCTATTTTCTTTCTTAACTATATTTTGCTTTTGGAAAACAAAATAAATGGTGATTTTCACAATTTTCCTTCCTGATGTTATAGTCAACATCCTATTTTGGAAGCTTTGCATCTTTCTCATTAAAGTCTTACTATAAAAAGTCTGTATCTCTTTGAAAGATAAATGTTTCGCTTGGAATGCCCCAGCTAAGTTGAGAAATCCCCCTTGGCTGGGAAAATGTGTGAAACCCCAGCCCTCAAGCCAGTGACTGAGCTGTCTGGAAAAAAATAGGGCAGCACTTACTGATCCCAAGCCCCAAACCATAACATCAGCATTTATTGTCTCAAACCCACAAACCATCAAAAACAGGACTGAAGAAAAATACCTGGTTTTCCTTCTAAGTTAAACAAATATTGAGACCAACTGTGTTTCAGGGCCTCAGTTTCAATCCTGTGGAGAAACTATGGTCATTCATTGTTCTTAAAAAGAATGATCTGCTCTTCAGTTCACCCTGGTGAATCCCAATTTAACATTTTCTAACATGCTTTATTGAAAGTGAGTACAAAGTCAAATATATTAATATTTCATAATTTTAAGTTTTTAAAATATGACTAATGGCAGAGATTCTCTAGTATTTCTGTGGATTGAAAAATGGAAAGGGCTGCTCCCATTAGAGATGCACTGACTAGGGCTTAGAGGGCAAGTTCTGTATGTGTTTTGTTCCTCCCACATACTCTAATCCTTTTCTTTGTCCCTGGTGCTATTCCTTTCCCACCTGTCCCTGTCATTTGACATTCCTCTATATTTACACCCTCAGTCACACACAGTCCCCCCTACACACATGCACATGCATGTGCACGCACACGTGCACACTGACTGAGTCATGAAAAAATGGATCGTCATTGTTTTTGCTATGTTTCTCATCATACCAGGTATCTGATGAAATAAATGTTTAATCAAGTGGAAGTCAGGTTTACAAGAATATTTGAAATGGAATTTTAAATGTCCTTTAAAAGATTCTTTTTATAACACTTAATAATATCTTTCTATATAGATAAGTTATTATGGTCAGTTTGTTAAAAAAAAAAAACTAGTGGTTCTTGAGATGTTAATGTGATGGTGTCTTATTTACTATTACATATTTTATTGACTTTATATCCATATTGAAAAAGTTAAAAAATTATAAGTTGAGGCATTTATGATGAATAAAATTTTGATTATTGGTGATTATTATTGTCAAACTCAATGATGCTTGATCACCCAGTAAATCAATGTAATTATTTTTTTCCTCAATTCTCAGAAAATAATCATTGGCAAGAGCTGTTTTGTAGCATGGTGAATTGAAAGGAAATTTAGAAAAATTACATGTTATAAATATTAATGATCTCATTTTAATTAAATCTTTGGTTCCACAACTCACAGCAATTTTGGGATAAATAGAGTAGATAGACCTGTTTGAAAAAGGCTATGATTCAGTCTGTCTAATATACACTATGGAAAATTTTGAAGGATTGTTTTTAAAAAATGAAATCTGTTTAACATAAAATTCATCAAAATTTGGATCTCCTTCAAATTCCCAGGTATTTTTCACAGAAATAGAAAAATATATGACACTCATTGGAAATAACAGAATAACTCAAGTATCTAAAGCAATCTAGAGTAAGAATGATAAAGCCACAAAAATTACACTTCCTGGTTTCAAATTTTGCAAGAAAACTACAAATGTTCCAAATAGTATGGTATTAGTATAAAAACAAATGCATACGTCAATGGAGCAATACTACTTAGGCATATATATACAACAAACATTGTTTTCTGGGTCCATGAGTCTGAGTTTTAGAAATTTTAAAATGTTACAAGGTAGTTTTATACTGCATGCATATTAATTCCAAGTCTTATTGTGGCAGCTATGGCAATTGGGACAAAAAAAATCTTGTCGTTTATCTAACAGTAAAGAAATTATGTTGCATCAAACAGATGAACAAGGGCTTCCTGCTATAGGAATTCCAATTCAGCTTATTTAAATATGAACACACACAGAATCCTATTTTTCCAAATGTAGTCCTGGGCTCAACTTTAAATTACAAAGCATAAAAATTTGCTCCTTAATAATTAGTAAATGTGAAAAACATTACCATTTAAATCTACCTAATGACTTTATATCCATGCTCAGATGCCAAGGAGCTCAGAAAGTAACCGACTGTGACTAGTAATAATCAGATGTATAGAGATTAGAAACGCATGTGCAAACATTTTAATGTCAATTGCATTGAAGTTTTCTGCATGAAACTCTGTATTTTAATAATGCAATGGAGATCTTTTTTAAAGGTTAAAACCTCATTTAATTTTATGTCTTATAGGGTTTATACTGAGTACAATATTGTGTAAATGTATTAATTCAACTAATTTTATGTCTTATAGGATTTAGAAAGAGTACAATATTGTATAACTGTATTAATTCAACTATATACTTAAAATTTTACAGCCAATTTTGAAAGAGATGCATCTTAGCTCTGGAAATTTTTATTGAATATGTCGATGCTGTTGTAATGAAATGCTCCTTCTAATTATATGGTTATTAAATAAATAATTTTAAAAAATCTCTATGCTTGAAGTTTGTTTGTGTGAAAAAGAACTCAAACCCTTCCTGTGGGCATGGGAAGTGTTTTCATCTTTGGTATCTTCTTTGAAAAGGACTTTGTCACAATACCAAAATTTGAGGGAGTCTACCTCAATGAAATTCCTAGGAGTTCAGTAGTGTGGAGCATGCAGAGACATTCCTTCTAGGTGAAGGATAAGCTGCTTCACCCAGCTCCTCCCTCCACGCAGAAAGAAGCACAGTGCTTAGTGGGCCTCTTTGGATTCTGGAGACAACACTGGGTATGTTATGACAACATATATACCAAGTGACTCAGAACACAGCTAGCTTTGAGTCAGGTGTGGAATAGGAAAAGGCACTTCAAGAGGTCCAGGCTGCTGTGCCATCTGCTCTGCCTCTTGGGCCATATGATTTATCAGACCTGATGGTGCCCAAGGTGTTAGTGTCAGATAGAGGTGAGTGCCCTTTAGAGTCTCTGTCAGACCCCTATAAGGGAATCAGAGCAGAGGTCAATGGAATTTTGGAGCAAGGCTCTACCTTCATCTACAGACACAGCTCTTAGCTTGCTGTTGTCTCTCAGTGGAAACCGAATGTTTTACAATTGGCCACCAGGTTACCTTGCTCCCTGAGCTGTCCATCTTGAGCTGGGTATTATCTGACTCACCAAACCAAAAAGTAGGTCACACACAACAACAATCCTTTATCAACTGGAAGTGGTGTACACATGATCAGACTGAGAAGGCCCTGAGGGTACAAGCAAATTACTTGAAGTTTTCCCAAATGCCTATGGCTGCTACTCCTGTTACAATGACTCCTGTTCTCAGGCATGCATCCATGGCTTCATGGGGTGTACCCTATGATTGATTGACTGAGGAAGAGGTGACTCGGGCTTGGTTTATGGATGTTTCTGCACACTATGCAGCACCATCCAGAAGTGGATGGTTGCAGTATTACAGCCAGTTTCTCAAATAATCCTGAAGGACATTGGTGAAGGAAATTCTTCACAATGGGCAGAACTTGGGGCAGTGCACATGGTCAGGTATTTTACTTGGAAGAGAAATGGTCAGAAGTGTGATTGTATACTGATTCAAGGGCTGTATAGCCAATGGTTTGGCTGGATGGTCAGGGGCTTGGATGGAGCATGACTGGAAAATTGGTAAGAAAGACATTTGGGAAAGGAGCATGTGGATAGATCACTTGAAATGGACAGATGATGTGAAATACTTGTGTCTCATGTAAATGCTCAACAAAAGATGATTTCAGCAGAAAATGTGTTCAGTAATCAAGTAAATCTGATGACATACTCTATGGACAGTCAGTCTCTTATCCCTGAAATTGCCCAATGGACCCATGAATAAAGTGACCATTTGTGGCAGAGATGGATGTTATACATGGGCTCAACAGCAGGAACTCCCGCTCACCAAGGCTGACCTTAGTGCCAGTCTGTCAACAGCAGAGACCAGCATTAAGGCCCTAGTATGGGCACTATTCCCCCAGGGTGACCCGTTGGCAACCTGGTGGCAGGTTGACTACTTTGTATCACTTCCATTGTGGAAGGGACAGTACTTGGTCTTTACATGAATAGACACTTATTCTTGCTATGGTTTTGTCTTTCCTGCATGTGACACTTCTGCCCAAAGTACCATCCAAGGATTTACAGAATGCCTTATCCAACATCATCATATTCCACACAGCATTGCTTCTGACCAGGAAAAAGTCAAAGAAGTGCAATAGTGGACTCATTGTCATGGAATTCACTGGATATAACATGTTCCCCACCATCCTGAAGAAGCTGGCTACATAGCATGATGAAATGACTCTTACACACATAGTTACAGTCCCAATTATGCGGCAATAGCCTGGAGGGCTGGGGTAGGGTCTTCCAGAAGGCAGTGTATGCTTTGATTCAACATCCAATATATGGTACTGTTCTCCTATAGCTAGAATTCATGGGTCCAGGAATCAAGGCATGGAAGTGGGAATGATTCTACTCACTGTCACCCCTAGTGACCCACTAAGAAAATTTTTGTTTCCTGTACCTGTGACTTTGTGCTTCTGCTGGCTAGAAGTTTTGGTTCCAGATGGAAGAGGGCTTCTTCTAGGAGACAAAACAAACATTCCATTGAACTGGAAGCTAAAAACTTACCCCTGGCCAAATGAGCTTCTGATATGCTTAAATCAACAGGCTAAGAAAGAACTAAGATGGGGCAGGGAAGATTGTGTCTGGAAGGCAGGAGATTCCTTGAGGTGTTTTTTGGTGTTACCATGTCCTGTGATTAAGGTCAATGGAAAACTGCAATAACCCAATCCATATAGGATAACAAATGGCTTAGACCCTTTAGGGATGAACATGTGGGTCACTTCTTTAGGGAAAGAGGCAAGACCTGTGGAGGTGCTTAATGATGGTAGAGAGTCTACACAATGGGTAATAGAGAAAAGTATTTATAGATATCAGTTGAGGAAATGTTACCAGTTGTAGAAACAATGATTATAATAAAAATGATCATTTCTGTTGTATTTGG
>NW_008360303.1:1026393-1028424 GCF_000622305.1 Nannospalax galili
ATATATCAGATATTTGGATTTTGTTCCCCTTTAAAAACATGTGTAATTGAGATGTGTTAAATGTTGTAAATCCATATTATCATATTTAGGTTATAGTAAAGGACTAAGCATTCCTCAAGGTCCTAAACACCTACTCTAAGACATGTAATGTGTTTGAGTATGTATCCAGGATAGTTTTATCATGTTAGGTGGAATTATGACCTTACCACCTGCCGGTGCCAGCTGGCCAAGACGGACAGTACCTGAAAGGGGAAGTGAGGATTGAAAGAAAGAACAAGAGACAGAAAAGATACTTGGGAGGGCTAAACAGTAGTGACTGCAGCCCTGGTTTATTTCACCCCTGCCTTTTTATACAGAAGAACTCAATTAGTTTCAACAGCTGTTTTCCCCCACCTGTATCTGAGGGTCAAGGAGCGGTCAGATCAAAGGCTTCTTTGATTCTTTTGTTTACCACTATTGCCTCAAGGTCAGGTGTTGTGAGGCTCTCCATATAAACACATTCCTCCTGATTAGGCAGATTAGATACTGGTGTGCATAACACAAACTCAGTAAACAAGCCTGCCACAGCTCAATGTACATAATAGACAAACAGCTCCCAACATCTCCCCCTTCTTTTTTTATTTTTATCACCCCAGATTATGCTATATCTAGGACAGAAGGACCATGCCTGTCTTAAGTTGTCTTCTGCCAGAGCAAAGCCTTACCTGTCATCGGCACGTAGCTTCCATCAGCTACACCCTGTCTTAGGTTGACTTTCTCCCAGAAGATCTTACCCGTCTTTGACTACCAGCCTCTGTTAGAGGAGGGAGCTCAATCTCATATCATGCACAGCTACCTTGACTTGCCACAGGCATAAATAACTTTACTGCCACCAGATGAAAACAAAGACAGGAGGAAAAGCATGTAAGGTGGCTCTCAGCCATTTTAGAATATCTGCCGCTGCTTACAGGGTGGAAATGCGGAGAAAATTTTTCATTTTTTCTATTATCTCTTGGCAATAACACGTTGACATTGGTACAATATCCACTTTGTCCCACAAGCACACAGTCATCTACTTGTACACACCTGGACTTATTATTTTTAACAAAACAAATAGACAACCCACTTCCCAATCCAAAATCATCAGGCGTTTTGAAGCAGGCTGGGCAATTAACCAAGAGTCATTCACAGTCACTACTATCTCTTTTTCCTCCCATATTGTGGGGTGCAATATTGTGGATCAGGAACATAAGTTCAGTATAATTCAGCCATGATCTATTGTGGGAACATCATCACCAGCCATGTTTGTCACCTCATCTTTCTTTTCTACTTCTTTTTTCTTTGGCACTCATCCGGCAAACCTCACCAGCCTTTCTGGCAGCCACCTGGCTCCATCTGTGTCCTGTGGAAAAACACAAACATGCCCTCTTCCCCAAATCAAAACAGGGTCGGGGTCATTCCATTGTCCACTTAAAGGATCCTTCCACCTGACTTGGGCATAGGTATCCTGTGACTGAGGGTGCCACATTCTATCTGCCGTAGAGCGGTCATTTTTATCCAAATTCAAAAAGTTTAAAATGAAAAGAGTATGATGTAAAAGATTACTTGGTGTCTGGGGATATAACTCCCCATTTTTAATTTTTTGTAATTGTGTTTTTAAACTCTTTCCACTATACCTCGTCCTTGTGGGTTATACGGTATCCCAGTTCTATGCTCAATGCCCAGTTGCAAACAGAAACACTGGAACCCCTGACTGGTATAGCTAGAGCCATTATCTGTTTTTATAATGTTAGGGATCCCAGCTATGGAAAAGCAAGTCAAGCAATGAGTTATAACATTTTTTTGTGGCTTCACCTGTTTGTGCAGTAGCCACAATAAAGGCAGAAAATGTATCTATTGTAACATGTACATACCTTTGCCTGCCAAAATCTGCAACATGAGTAATGTCCATTTGCCACATTAAGCTTCAGCCCCCCTAGGATTAACTCCATAATGAGGAATAATTTGTGTTTGAGGACAAGATGAGCATTGCCTCACAATTTGTCTTGCAGC
>NW_008360303.1:1028706-1040278 GCF_000622305.1 Nannospalax galili
AGATAATCTCCCCCTGAAAGGCAAGCACGTGCCATCTGTTTCCAGTCTCCAGGAGGAAGCGCATCCCTGGACAGGGATTCTAATAAAGCCTGGGTAAAAGGGGCAGTGGGACCATACTGAGCACAAGCAGTCTTTAGTTCCTTAAGCTGCTTAAAAGGCACAGGTGCATGAGACCGCACCCTGTTGCCCTGCTGATCAACTTGCTCAGAAACTGGGAAGACCTGAAATCCATGCACTGACTCTCCTTGCTCTACCGCAGCCCCAATGGCCTGTTGTAGCGAAGATTGCACGGTTCTAAGCAGGTACCAGATTCCTGCCGAAGGCTCCTGAGCCATGGCAATCATGGGAGGCTCAACAACCTTCGGTGGCCTTGGAGGAGGAGGATCTAATCCTACCATGATAGAGGGTGTTAGGGTGGTCCTAATTCTTTTCTCTTTGTTCTTTAACATTTCCTTCTCGACAGCCTCTAACTCTGCCCTTAATTGTTCAATTTCGCTGTGATAGTTAGATTTCTCAGGCAAAGCAACTAGAGGTGGACACTTCTCCTGATCGTACTCAACCATCTCCTCTCCTAGGGCAGACTCATCCTCAGGGTCAAGAGATCCCTCTTCTAGCCCCTGATGGGGGGTCCTCATAAAAGGGTGGAGCTGGCTCTGGTGGAACGGAAGGTTTGGTTTCACTTTTAACCCAGCCCCCGTTTATCAGATTCTCCTCTTTAGTCTCAGCCTTTACTCCTCGGGCCCCAAGCATATTCCTTACAAAAACTGAGTGACTGTTTCCTTGCCCCATCTTCTCCAAAGATAAACACTCACCGTTCCCCAATTGTACCGAGTGTACTCATTTAATTTCTCCAGCGGTGTCCTTCACTTTTTCCCCTACTTTTCAGGTCCCTGTTCTGGGCGCCACTTGCCCATGCCAGCTGGCCAAGACGGACAGTACCTGAAAGGGGGAGTGAGAATTGAAAGAAAGAACAAGAGACAGAAAATATACTTGGGAGGGCTAACAGTAGTGACTGCAGCCCCGGTTTATTTCACCCCTGCCTTTTTATACAGAAGAACTCAATTAGTTTCAACAGCTGTTTTCCCAACCTGTATCTGAGGGTCAAGGAGTGGTCAGATACTTCAAAGGCTTCTTTGATCTTTTTGTTTACCACTATTGCCTCAAGGTCAGGCATTGTGAGGCTCTCCATATAAACACATTCCTCCTGATTAGGCAGATTAGATACTGGTGTGCATAACACAAACTCAGTAAACAAGCCTGCCACAGCTCAATGTACATAATAGACAAACAGCTCCCAACAACCACCATTATTTTTATTTCAAAATTAAGCATGACACAAAGAGATACAATTAGGTGTCAAGTTGACAAGGGGTGGAAATTGTGGTTCTTAATCCTGGTTGTCAACCTGACTGAATCTGGAGCTAACTGAAATGAGACTTTCTTGATTGGATTATCAGAAGCTGGAAGACCGACTCTAAACGTAGGTGTTACCTTCTGATGGCAGCCCATATAAAAGGTAGGGCAGTAGGGAATGTTTGTTTTTTACTGCTTGCCTTCTTTCTCATTGGAAGGTTCATCTTGTTGCTGTGACACTCCTCTGCTGATAATAGAATGAACTTCTTCAGATTCCAACACAGACTGAAGACTAGCAGACCTCCAGGAATTCTGCAGGCCCCTAGTGCCAGACTGGGACTGCTGAGACATTCAGTTACCTGGACTGAGCAACTACCAGATTCTCAGCCACTCCGGTGTGGTGCAGCCATTGTTGGACTACTGAGAATCTGTACTGTAAGCTTGACTAATCTGATAAATCCTTATAGTACGTGTATATATAACAAACCCCTATAAATTATCCCTATAAAATATATAATAAAATATATGTAATAAAACCCTATAAAACACACACACACATATATATATTTTATTAATTTTGTTCCTTTATAGAACCCCAATTATTACAGGCAACTTCCTCAATTTCTTTCTTCAGTGTCTTCAAATTTTAATTATATATATCTGTCACTTCCTTGATTAGATTTATTTCAAGCTATTTCATGATTTTTGAATGACATCATGAATGTTATTGTGAAGGACATCTTTCCCTGGTTTCATTCTCACTATGTGTGTTGGTGTGTAGGAAGGCTACTGACTTTTGGGTGTTAGTTTTGTAATCTGCTACTTTGCTGAATGTGTTTATCAGCTCTAGGAGTTTTCTGATGGTGTCTTTAGGTCTTTTAAGTCTAGTGATATACCATCTGCAAATAGACATTCTTTAAATTTTTTCCAATTTGTATTCCATTTATCTCCTTCTCAAGCAAAAATTTCAAACACTATTACCACCAAGGGAAAAAGTTGACATTCTTTTCTCATTACTGATTTTAGTGAAAAAGTTTTTAATAGTTCTCAACGTAGCATGATGTTGGCTATGTGCTTGCTGTATACTGCCTTTATTATGTTGAACAATGTCTCCTTTATTCCTAGATTCTCCATGACTTTTATCATAAAGGCATGTTAAATTTTTTCAAAGGCCTTTTTCCATCTAATGAGCTGGTCATGTGGTTTCTGTCCTAAAGTCTGTTTATATGGTGGATTATATTTATTAATTTACATATGTTGAACTGGCCCTGCATCTCTGAGATGAAACCAACTTGATCATGGTGAGTAAACTCTTTCCTTTTAAACATTTTATATTTTCCATCCTGTATAAATCATTGTTACTCTTATTCAATGAATAAAAATAATGTTAAAGATTTCTTTGCTCTTAGCCCATAATTACAAAGACAGTTGCCACACTAGGGAGTTTTAAACCTATTTTATTCTCTTTCTGACACTGCAGCATGTTTCCCCCATTCTTCCTTTTTCTTTTTCTTTTTAAATTTTTTTCTTGAGATTTTATAATTTCACATGATAGCTCTTAATCAAATTTAGACCCCCTCCCATCCCACAATTCCCCCACCAGACCTCAGGTATTCTGCCATACATGTTAAGTCCTCTCCAGTCAAGCATTTAAACCCAGATGTTCTTCAGTATAAATTTGTCCATTGGAATCTAGTCAGCCCATCTAGACATTCTATATAAAACATACTCTTCCTCACCCAGTAGCAACCAGTCTCCAATAGTTCTCAGTCTAAGACAAGCCAGTCACCCATTTCTTTCTTCCTATCTGGGTCCTTGTTTAATTGAATTGGCATGGTCCTGTGCTCGATGACACCATTGTCATGAGTTCACATGTGCAAGCTTCCAGTGGTCTGAAAGCCTCTGCTTTCTGTGTTCATGAACCAGTCCTGGCTCTTGCCATCTCTCCACCCCCACTTCTGCAATGGTCCCAGAGCCATGGGTGACTGAGGTTCAATATAGGAGTCCTATCCAAGGGTACATACTCTTCAGTCTCTTTTTCTTTAAAACTTAGACAGTTGTGGCATTCTATGTGCATCATACTATGTTGTATAAAGAAGCTTTATTGTTGAGAGTTGAGGGATGCATTAGTTTTCTATCTACTCCTTGTTCTGCTATGTTCCATGAGCCTTAGGTATAGAGGTTCAACTGTAGATGTGTCACCTAATACTAGGCATCTGTCAGATGTATATTCTCTGTGTCTGGCCAGCTGTGGAATTCTGAAGTAGCCTCCATCTGTTTCAAAAAGAAGCTTCTTTGATGAGTGGTGTACGGTATAGTCTGTAAATTAAATATCCATATTTAACACATGGAAAGGAATTTCATTTGTCTAGAGATATGAAGGAGATAGGGTTTTCTCTATGATCTATGCTCTCTCCTGCCTTGTGTACTTGGCTGAGTTTATAGTGCCACACATGAGTACACCTCTTGAGAAGGTTTAAATGCCAATTAGATAGCTGCTGATTGCCCCATAGATAAAAGTGTTAATACTGCACCAATAGACATAGTTTGCTGTGATGGTCATTTTGGTTATAAGGCTTTAGGGCTGTGTGGACCACTGTTTGCTTTTCACCCTTAGCAGTTTGTATATTATCATCTAGCAATATGATAGCTAAACTTCATGCAGAAGGCTTCCAGTTCAGTTCCTGCTCCATTGCTCCAAGTCCTGTATCTGAAGTATGTCTTGTCTTCATCAATAGGGTCTTATCTACTAGTTCTTGGAGATAACCAAGAGGCTTGGCAACATCCTATGTTATTTTGGAAATCTCCTGGACCACTCTCACCAATCACTCAAAGGGAGGTCTCTTCCATCTGGCACTGTGTTCCTTGTCAAACGGCTCCCAGGTATACATATGCACTAATATTCAGACACTGTGTGCATTTCTCTTGGGGTTTCAGAGGCATCACATTTCCTCTGAGTTTCCTAGGTCCTCAGGATGCATTTGTCTCTACTTTTGTTTCCTCCCAGCCCCCCCATTATTCCCACCCTCTCCCAAATAACACTGACTTCCCACCATTTCCCCTCTCCTGACTTGTCCCCCCCATGTGGCCCCTTGCATGTCCCTCCTTCCTTGCTTCCCTAACAAACACTCCCACTTTCCCCACCTCCCTCCTGATAACATCTCTTCCTTATTATTCCCCTTTTAGTTCTTTTTTTTCCTTTAACTCTAGGTATCCTTTCCATTTTCCTGGCTCCTGGTGTGACATCAGATTATATATACTTTTATACAACGAATTGGTGTTACAGTCTGCAAATGAGGGAGAACATCGTCTCTTCACTCTTCTGCATTTGTGCTACTTCACTACTTAATATGAAACCCTCTCTCTAGTTCCATCTATTTAAGTGTAAATTTCATAATTTCATCTTTTCTTACTGCTGAGTAAAACTCCATTGTGTAAACCACATTTTCATTATCTATTCATTAACCGAGGGACATTTAGTTTGTTTCAATTTCTTAGTTATTGCTAAGAGAGCAGCAACAAACATGGATGTACAGGTAACTTGACAAGATGATGAGTTCTTTGGGTATATGCCAAGAAGTGGTATAACCATTTCATGGTAGGTTCATCTTTAGATTTTTGAGAGTTTTCCACACTGCTTTCCATAATGGTTACAAAACTTTGCATTCACACCAGCAGTGGATGACCGTTCCTCTTTCTCCACATCCTCTCCAGCACTCGGAGTCTTTCATTCTCTTGATCTTAACCAGTCTGACATGGGTAAGTTGGAATCATAAAGTTGTTTTAATCTGCATTTCTCTAAGTACTAATGATATTGAGCAATTTTTAGTGCTTCTTAGCCACTTTTATTTCTTCTTTTGTGAACTCTCTGTTCAGGTCTACAGCCCATATTTTTATTGGGTCATTTATTTTCTTGTTTGCTTGTTTTCTGAGTAATTTGTATATTCTAAACATTAATCCCCTGTCGGGTGCGTAGCTGGTAAAAATTTTTCTCTCACTCATCAGGTTTCCTCTTCCTCTCCTTTATTGTTTCTTTTGCTGTACAGAAGTTTTGTAGTTTAATGGGGTCCCATTAATTGATTGTTGACCTTAGTGTTTGAGCAGCTTGTGTCTGCTTTAGAGAGTCCTTTCCTACATGTATATCTTGAAGGGTGATGCCTGTTTTCTTCTATCATTTTCCAAGTTTCCGGTTTTATATTGAGGTCTTTGATTCATTTGGAGTTGATTTTTGTACAGGGTGAAAGATAAGGGTCCAACTTCATTCTTCTGAAGGTGGAGGTACAGTTTTGCAAACAACATCTTTTTTGGAAATGCTGTCTTTCCTCCATCATGTGTTCTTGCACTTTTGTCATATATCAGGTGTCTGAAAATCATGTACTAAGGTTTGAGTCTTCTATTGTATTCCATTGCACAAAAACTGCCATGCAATTTCTATGACTGTAGCTCTGTAATATAATCTGAGTTCTGGTAGGATGATGCCCCAGCATTGTTCTTTCTTCCCTAGATTGCTTTGCATATCCAGGGTCTTTTGTGATTCCATGTGAATTTCAGGATCACTTTTTTCAAGCTCTGTGAAGAATGTTGTGGATATTATGATTGATATTGCACTGAAGCCATAGATAGCTTTTTGTAAGATGGTCAATTTTGCAGTATTGATTCTACCAATTCATATCCTAGTGTCTTTCTCTACCTCTTTCTTTAGAGATTTTAATTTTTCATGGTAGAGATCTTCAATGTCTTGGTTAGGTTTATTCCTAAAATGTTTTATTTATTTATTTTGAAAATACTGTGAATGGGAGGGTATTCTTGAATGCTTCTTCTGATTTTGTAGCCTGCCAGTTTACTTAAAGTATTAATCATTACTAACAATTTTCTGGTGGAAATTTTGTGATCTCATACATAATATTATATCATATGCAAATAGAGATGATTTTATCTGTTCTTTTCCAATTAGTGCTCCTTTGATTTCCTTCTCTTATCTACTGCTCTTGCAGGAGTTTCAATCACTATATTGAAAAGGAGTGGATTTTAATCGGAATGCTTCCAATTTTTCTCCATTTAGAATGATATTGGTTATGGGTTTATTGTATATAATTATAATTATTTTCCCTCCAGACCTACTCCTTCTAAGACTTTTAAACAAATGAATGTTGGATTTTGCCAAAGGTCTTGTATAGATCTATTGATATGAGAATGTGGTTTTTGTCTTTAAGTTCATTTATATGTTTTATTACATCTATTGACTTGTGTTTAATGAGCCATCTCTTCATCTCTGGAATACAGCAGATTTGATCATGGTGAATGATCTTTTTGGTGTGTGTTTGTATGTAGTTTGCAAGTATTTTGTTGAGTATCTTTGCATCTATGTTCATTAAGGATATGGGTCTATGGTTTTCTTTTTTTGTATTTGTACCTTTACCTGGTTTTGGTATTAGATTGGTACTGACTTTATAGAATGAGTTTGGTAGTTCTTTCTCCCTTTATTTTCATCTTTTTGAATAATTTAAGCAGTATTGCTTGTAGATCTTCTTTGAATGGCTGGTAGAATTCCGCTGTGAATCCATCTGGGCCTGCCCTTTTTTTTCTTAGGGAGGTTTTATATTTTTTATTTCAGTTTCCTTATTTGTTATGGCTCTGTTTAAGCTGTTGATCTCCTCTTTGTTTAACTTTGGTTTTGTCCATTATTTTAGAAATTCATCCATTTAGTTTAGTTTTTTTAATTTAATGGAGTATAGATTTTTAAATTATTTCCTTACAAATTACTGGATTTTCTATTTTTTTTATTTTTTATTTTTTGTGTCTGCTTTCCTTATGTTTATGATTTTGTTAATTTGGATTTGCTCTTTCTTTCTTTAGGTTTCTAACTGGGCTAAGGGTCTCTTTATGTTGTTTAACTTTTCAAAGAACCAGCTTTTAGAGTCACTGTTTTTTTTTTTTGTATTGTTTTCTTTTTTACATTTCATTAATGTCTTCTCAATATTTGTTATTTCTTATCATCTACTAGGTCTAGGGTTTATTTGTTCTTGCCTTTCCAGAGTCTTGAGTTGTACTGTAGTCATTTACATGGACAATTTCTGATTTTTTTAAATATAGGCACTATGAGCTATAACCTTCCCTCTTAGGAATTCTTTTAAAGTCTCCCAGACGTTTTGTCATGCTGTATTCTCATTTTCATTTAGTTCCAGGAAAACTTTTATTTTTTTCGTAACTTCTTTGACCCATTCATGATTCAGAGGTGTGTTGTTCAGTGTCCATGAGCTCACATAGTAACTGGAGTACTGGAGTTTCCATTATTGTACCTTTCTTTGTTTTCTTTTTGTAGCCTCTTGGGCATAGACATTCCTTTTTCAGTCCTTCGAATCGCTTCGAGCATAGTGCTGATTTGGTGGACATGAATTCTTTCGGCCTATTCCTGTCATGAAAAATTTTCCATTCCACTTCAACTATGATAGTTTTGCTCGATAAAGTATTCTGGCTTGGCATCCATGGTCATCTAGAAGTGGGTATACTTTGGTCCAGGCTTTTCTGGTTTTCAGTTTGTAGTGAAAGCCAGCTGATGGATTTTCCTTTATATGTAAGTTGTTGATTTTCTTTAACAACTTTCAGTACCCTCTCTTTATAGAGCATCTGTTCATTGTTTCCTGGAATTCAGAGTCTTCTCTGAAAACTCAGGTGTTATTCTGATAGGCGTACCTTTATATGTGATTTTTTTTCTTTCTCTGTTTCAGCTTTCAGTGTCCTGTCTCTGATGTTCACATTTAGTGTTTTGATTATTATATGATGTGGCAAATTTCTTTTCTGATTCTATTTTGTGTTCTTTATGCCTCTTGAACCTTGAAAATCATCTATTTCCAAGGCTCGGTAAGTTTTCTTCTATAATTTAGTTGAAAATATTTTCTGTGACTTTGGCTTCTGATGTTATTATTTTTTTTGGGGGGGATACCTATGATTCATTGGTTTGTTTTCTTTCATTATTTTTAAATTTTTATTTTCTTTTTAGAACATATTTTTAATTTATTCTTTAGTCTTTGAAATGTCATAAATGCATACAATATATTTTGATCATATCTACCCTTTACTCCTTCCCCCAACTCCCTCCAGGAACCCATTTCATCTCCCTCCTAACTGAATGGCCATCTTTTATGATAATTATGTTTATTTAACCATCTGAGTCCAATCAGTGCTGCCCGTGGCATCATCCCCTGGGGCACTGAGAACCTACCAGTGGCCACATTTCTAAAGAAAAGTTACTCTTCCTCCCCCAGCAGCCATTAACTGCCAAGAGGTCCCTGGCTATCAGTGAGATCCTGCAAGCTCCTCCCACTCCATGTGAAAACTTTTAAAATTATTTATTTTATAACCACATACTTAGAAGAAGCATTTCATTACAACAGCAATGACATATTCAATAACAATTTCCAGAACTAAGATGCATATCTTTTAAAATTGGCTATAAAATTTGAGGTTTACAGTTGAATTAATACAGTTATACAATATTGTACTCAGTATAAACCCTATAAGACATAAAATTAAATGAGGTTTTAACCTTTGAAAAAGATCTCCATTTCATTATTAAAATACACAGTTTAATACAGAAAAAAATCATTTTTAATGCAATTAATACTAAGATGTTTGCACATTCATTTCTAATCTCTATATATCTGATTATTACTAGTTATAGTCAGTGACTTTCTGAGTTCCTTGGCATCTGAGCACAGATATAAAGTCATCAGGTAGATTTCAATGGTAATGTTTTTCAACTCTACTAATTATTAAGGAGCAAATTTTTATCTTTCAATAATTATTATTTTTTAAATTTTTAAAAAGTTTAAATAACCACATGATTAGAAGAAGCATTTCATTATGGCTTTAACATATTCAGTAACACATTCCAGAGCAAGAATACATCTCTTTCAAAAGTGGCTGTAAATTATTAGGTTCTTAGTTGAATTAAACAGTTATACAATATTGAACTCAGTATAACCCACGTAAGATATAAAATTGAATGAGATTTTGCCCTTTAAAGAAGATCTCCATTTCATTTTAAAATATGCTGTTTCCTACATTATTAATACTACCAACACTTAGATGTTTGCACATGTATCTTTAATCTCTACGTATCTGATGATTACTAGTCACAGTCAGTTGCATTTGGATCCTTAGTACCTGAGTATGGATATAAAGTCATAAGGTAGATTTCAATGGTAATGTTTATCACCTCTACTATTTAATATGAAGTAAATTTTTATGCTTCCTCCTCAAATATGTTTTTTTTTAAATTTTCTGATTTTTCTGTGTGTATATCATACAGAAAACCCCACACAATCTTATTAATCTGTATACCCACTTCCCAAATGGCACCCTCCCATAGCCTCCCCCGTCCCACATACTGGAGCCCACATATTCTGTCATCCCTGTTAATGTCCACTGTGTTGTTGACATGACCCAGTCATTCTCCAGTGCTTGTCCATCTGCTGAATGTAGTCAGCCTATCTAGAGGGCTTTGTTTTAGGAAGATCAGCTATTCCTCATCTAGCAGCAATCAGTTGTCAATATTCTTTTGCAAAAAATTGGGGTCTGCCGTTCATTTTCCCAGTTCTATGCTGGGTTACTGTCTGGGAGTCTATTGCACCACCTTGGCCAATAACTCAAAGGAAGGTATCGCCTGTCTGGCATTGTTTCTTGTTATGTAGCCTTTAGCTATACATATGGACTCTTCAAAATTATACAGGCCCCATTAATTTTTGGTTATACTTTCCTTTTGTGTGTTTAAGAATCTACAGTTGGCCCAGATAAAACAATTTATTTTCACTCTCAAGATCATTTGATGATCAGTTCCTCAGTGGTAACATGGGCTTGGGAGGAGCCCCTGGATCCTTTCTTTTACCAGTTCCATGTATGTCAAGATAAGTCAAATGTCCTGCTCGACCACAGCTGGCTCCACTTGGAAGCATGGAGGAAATGTTTCATCTGTGTTGACCCTCCTCTTTGTAGACTGGACACTGGTTCAGGTCCATCTGGTGGGGTCTTCATGGCCTCCTTTCTCAAGAGGACAGGTGACTCTCCACAGTTACAGGACATTTTGATAGATGCTCATAGTCCCCTGGAACTTAGTCAACCTAGGAGGCCAAGGAGTAAATACTGTCCTTTATGTCTTCCTGATCAAATTAGTATAGGCCTCAAATTATAGCTGTTAAACATCCAAGAAGATTAGTTCCACCAGTCCGGTACTTTTAATTACCATCTGCCATGTAGATAGAGTTTGGGCAAAGAACAAACACTCTCAGATAAACCTTGCCTAGGCATATATTACATTCTTTGATCTGGTTGTATATATAATTTGTCAGGAGACTTTTGGCCTAATATATATCCCTCTGGTTTTCTAAAACCAGCGAGGTATTGTTTATATCTCACATTGTATACCCCTTCCACCATGGTTTCCCCATTTAAGGAGCCCCCATTTTTTCCATTTCTCCCTTAATAATAACCTTCTCCTATGGTCTCATCTCTCGAGCTCCTTCTTTCCCTTTATCCTTAGGTTCCTTGTAAAACCTTTCCTCCACCCTCCCCTTAAAATAACCCCAATATTGTCCATATCTCTCATGTTAACACCTGTTTTCTACTTTTCTTCTCTTTCACATTCATTCTTTTCCTTTACTTCCCTGGTTCCTCTTCATTATACTGGTTCCTGTAGTTATGTCTGGACACATTCGCTTTTAAGAATTTGGTGCTATGATCCACATATGAGGAAGAACATATGCCACTGTTTTTCTCTGAGTCTGTTGTACCTCACTTAGTATAACAGTTTTTAGTTCCATTCATTTACCTGCAAATTTCATGAGTTCATCTTTCTTTACTGCTGAGTAAAATTCCATTGTACAAATGAACCACATTTTCATTATCCATTCGTAATTGAGGGACACATTGGTTGCTTCCATCTCTTAGCTATTGCAAAAAGAGCAGCAACAAATATGTATGTACAAGTGTCTTTGCAATAGGATGAGTTCTTTAGGTATATGCCAAGGAGTGGTATAACTGGGTCAAATGGTAGGTTCATTTGTAGTTTTTTAAGAATTCTCCACACTGCTTTACATAGGGGTTGAAAAATCTTGCAGTCCCACCAGCAGTGGCTAAGCATTCCCCTTTCCCCACATCCTCTCTGACATTATATATCATTTGTTCTCTTGATCTTAGCCAGTCTGACTGGGGTAAGATGAAA
>NW_008360303.1:1041705-1042372 GCF_000622305.1 Nannospalax galili
GCCTCTTTAATCTTTGGTTATACTTCCCTTTTGGGTGTTTAAGGACATACCATTGGACCAGATAAACTGATTTGTTTTCACACTTGAGGTCGTTTGAGGATCTGTTCCTCAGGGGTCCCGTGGGCTTGGGAGGAGCCCCTGGCTCCTTTCTTTTACCAGTTCCATCTACGTGAAGATAAGTCAAAGGTCCTGCTTGACCATTGTTGGCTTCTCTTGGAAGCATGGAGGAAATGATTCCTCTGTGTTGACCCTCCTCTTTATAGACTGGACACTGGTTCAAGTCCATCTGGTGGGGTCTCCTTGGCCTCCTTGATCAAGAGGTCAGATGACCCACCATCTTTATAGGACATTTTGCGAGATGCTCATAGTCCCTGGGAACTAATCGACCTAGGAAGGCAGGGAGCAAAAAGTGTCCTTTGTGTCCCTCTGACACAATTAGTATAGATCTCAAGGTATGTCTGTTAAACATCCAAGAAAGTTAGTTCCATCATTCTGGCATTTTTAATTGCTGTGTGTCCTGCAAATAAGTCTTGGGTAATGACCAGTTGGTCTCGAATAAACCTTATCTAGAGATATTTTTCTTGGTCTGTTAATGTATAATTAGTCCGTAGATTGTAGGAATAATATGGTTCCCTCTGGTTTTCATGACTAGCTAGGCATTGTTTCT
>NW_008360303.1:1042435-1042734 GCF_000622305.1 Nannospalax galili
CTTTCTTCCTTACTAATACCCTTGCTCCTATGATCCTACCTCTGTTGAACAGGTTCTTTCTCTTTATCCCCTAGGTTCCTCATATACCCTTCCCTCCCCCCTCCCTTAATGTAATCCAATTTTTATCCATGTCTCCCTTCTTAAGGTCTGTTGACTACTATTCTTCTCCTTCAGGTTATTTCTTTGCCTTTACCTCACTGTTTCCTTACTCTTGTCCTGGTTCCTGCAGTTATGTCTGTTTGCATACATATTTACCAGAGTCTGATCCTAGGATCCACATATGAGGGAGAACATATGTC
>NW_008360303.1:1045607-1047504 GCF_000622305.1 Nannospalax galili
GTATCCAAGATTCAGCAACATAATATTTATAATATCTTAGATATAAGGTGTACTGTTTGTGATTACTCTTAGCAACTACTATAATTCACCATTTCTATATAGAAACCAAGCTATTGGGGCTGAGAAACTCCAGTGCCCATAAACTGAAACAGAACCTTTGTTATGTTTCCAAGACTGCCAATTAATCAGGGAAGCATAGCCTGTCAACTCAGACCACAGAAGCAGAGAGCAGGGAAACTCCCAATGTGGAAGCATTCTTTCTCCAAAGCTTAAGTCAAGGCAAGCTGACACAGCCTAATGCAGCAATGTATGTGCCCATAATAAAAGTAGCTCCCAACAGCCCATCTTTTAATTGGGTTACTTCCTTTCTTGATACTTTGATTTTTGAGTTCATTATATATTCTGGATTTTAAACCTCTGTAAGATATGTCACTGGTGAAGATTTTCTCCCATTCTCTTCGTTTTCTCTTCACTGCCTTGGTTACTTCTTTTGATGTACAGAAGCTTTTTAGTTTAATGAGGTCCCATTTGTTGATTCTTGACCTTGTTTCCTGGGCAGTTGATATCTGGTTTAGAAAATCCTTTCCTACACCTATGTCTTGTAGGTTATTGACAATGTTTTCTGTAACACTTTCAGGTTTCAGGCTTCAAATTGAGGTCTTTGATCCATTTGCAGTTGACTTTTATGCAAGGTGAAAGATATGGGTTTAGTTTCATTCTTCTTCAGGTGGAGATCCAATTTTGCCAGCACCATTTGCTGAACATGCTATCTTTCCTCCAGTGAATATTCTTGGCTTCTTTATCAAATATCAGGTGGCTGAAACTGCATGTACTCACATCTGGGTCTTCAATTTTGTTCCATTGATCTATGGGACTATTTTTGTGCCAGGACCATGTTGTTTTTGTGAGTATACCTCTGTAATGCAGTTTAATATCTGGTATAGTAATCCCTCCAGCATTGCTTTTAGTGCTCAGCATTGCTATGGCTATCTGAGGTCTTTTGTGCTTCCATATGAATCTTAGGATTTTTTTTTCCAATTCTGTGAAAAAAGTCATGGGGATTTTGATTGGCATTGCATTGAATCTATACCTATCCTTAACTCTCACCCTAACACTAACCCTAACCCTAACCCTAACGCAAATGCAAACCCTAAACAGCTATTGTGAAGGGGAGTGTTTCCATGTACTTTTTCTATGATTGTTTGTTTTCGGTATATAGAAAGGCTACAGACTTCTGTAGATTAATTTTGTAAACGGTCATTTTATTAAACATGTTAATCATTTCCAGAGGTTTTCTGGTAGGATTTTTTTGGTGTCTCTGAGATATAATATCATATCATCTGCAAAAAAGGGATAATTTGATCTCTTCCAGTTTTTACTCCTTTAATTTCTTTCTCTTGTCTTATTGCTCCTGCAAGAGTTTCAAGCACTATGTTCAATAGGAGTGGAGATAGTGGACAGCCTTGTCTGGTTCCTGAATTCAATGGGAATGCTCCCAGTTTTTCTCCATTAAAATGATGTTGGCTGTGGGTTTGTTATATATGGCTTTATTTATGCTGAGATATGTTTCCTCTAGTCCAATTCCCTCTAGTACTTTGAACATAAATGCATGTTGAATTTTGTCAAAGGCCTTCTCTGAATCTATTGCGATGTCCATGTGGTTCTTGTCTTTGAGCCCATTTAAAAAATTATGATTTATGATATATATTGACTTACATATATTGAACCATCCCTGAATCTCTGGAATAAAGCCAACTTATCATGGTGATTTTTTTGATGTGTGTCTGTATGTGGTTCGCAAGTATTTTGTTGAGAATTTTGTGTCTATGTTCTTTAAGGATATGGGCCTATAGTTTTCTTCTTTTGTTTTGCCTTTACCTGGTTATTAGAGTAATAC
>NW_008360303.1:1048681-1053839 GCF_000622305.1 Nannospalax galili
TATGACGCTGGGTGCACCAGAGTTTGGTGAATATATGTTCATGATTGTAATATCATCTTGGTTTATTGTTCCTTTGACCAGAATGAAGTGGCCCTCTTTATCTCTTGTGATTAGTTTTAGTTTAAAGTCTATTTTATCAGCTATTAGAATTGCAATGCCTGTTTCTTTCTTAGTATCATTTGCTTGGTATATTTTTTCCGTCCTTCCACCTTAAGGTAGTGCCTGTCCTTGAAAGTGAGATGAGTTTCTTGCAGACAACAAAATGATTGTTTTTTGTCTCTTAATCCATTCAACTAGTCTGTATCTTTTTATTGAGGAGCTCAGTCTGTTGATATTTAAAGTTATTAATGAAAGATGTACATTGAATCCTGTCATTTTTATTTCTGTTTACATTCTTGATACAGCCATGCATTTCCACAGTTATACCTTCATTGATTTTCTGTACATCTCCTATTGAGTATAGTTGTTCCTTTCTTCACCTCTTAGTATTGCTTCAAGAACTCTCTGAAGGGCTGGTTTTGTGGACCTAAATTCTTTCAGCCTATTTATGTCATGGAAGATTTTTCTTTCCCTTTCAAATATGATAAACATTTTCGCTGGGTAAAGTAATCTGAGTTGGTATCTGTGGTCATTTAGAGCTGGGAACACTTTGGTCCAGGCTCTTCTGGCTTTCATAGTTTGCCCTGAAAAGTTAGCTGTAATCCTGATGGGTTTTCCTTTATATGTGACTTGTTTTTTCTCTTTTGCAGGTTTCAGGATTTTCTTTTTGTTCTGAATGTTTAGTGTTTATACAATGATGTGCCATGGAGAGTTTCTTTTTTGGTCCTGTTTATTTCGATCTATATGCTTCTTGTGTTAGTATGGGCATGTCTTTTTTTAATTTGGGAAATTTTCTTCTACAATCCTGTTGATGATCTGTTCCATACCATTATCTTGAGATTCTTCTCCTTCCTGTATGCTTATGATTCATAAGTTCTGTTTTTTTATGGTGTCACATAATTTTTGCATATTCCATTCTTATGTTTTTAAAAATTTTTCATAATCTTTGCTTGAGTGGTCTAATTTTGTTCACTTTATCTTCCAGTCTTGATATTCTGTTTTCCATTTCATTCATCCTATTGGTGAGGCTTTCTCCTGTCGTTTCTAATTGGCTTACTGAGTGTTTCACATCCTTCTTCATTTCAGCCTATTTGTCAATATTTCTAACTTTTCCGAATTCATTCAGAAGTATCCCTATCTTCCTTCAGTTCTTTGATTTCTTTTTTTTGTGTGTGTGTCCTTTAAATTCACTGAATTCTTTTATCATGTTTATAATTGTTCTTTTGAGTTCCATGTCCTGTGTTATCTCTAGGGAGTTCTCACTGTACTCCCCGAAAGGACTATTGGTACTTGGTAGGGATATATTATTTTGGTTTTTCATCTTATTTTTTTCTTTGTGACTTTGACATGTGAATTTCCTCTGTAGTTTCTGATTCTTGTGTGAGACTCAACTTCCTTTGTTGAGTTTAGATCTGTTTCTTTTTGTAAACTTTATGTGTCTTTGTGGTTTAGTTGTTGGGCCTGAAAAGCTGGTTGGCCTAGGCTTCAGGTTCTCTCTTTTGATTTTATACTGCAGTGGCCTAATTGCTTTTGTCTTCAGAGTTTCCACAGAGGCCCACGTGAGATGAGGCTTAGACGATATCAGGCTTTCTCCTAAGGTATGAGTCCCTCCAGGAAAGATGTTGTCCTCAAGAATTTGGGGCCTGGGCTGGCCTGGGAGAAGGGCCCAGGATAGATGCTGGTCTCAGAAACCTGGTGGCTGTGCCACCCAGGGAAGAAAAAGGGAGGTGAGGGCAGGATCAGGCCTAGAGTGTTCCAAGGGGGCCACGGAGGAAAAGAGTTGTTCTGGATGCAAAGGATCAAGAAGCAGTGGTGGCTCTGGCCAAGAGGTTAGCCCAGATATCTTGGGTGCCACGATAAGAAATGGGCCTGTACCCAGCCTAGGTGGAGAGACTCGAGTGGAGCAGCTGGGAGGGTGAAAGTGGCTGGGAGAGTCAAGGCTCACTGGCGCTGGACTTACCCAGGGAAGGTCCTGGTACCAGGACCCAGGAGGCTGTGAAGCCCAGAGAAGTAAAGGGATGTGAGGGCAGGACCAGGCCTAGAGTGTTCCTGGGGGCCAGTAGGGGGGGTGGTTTCATATTTTTACAGTGCCCCAGAGTTCCTGCACATTTTGTTAGTGAATTTTTTTTGTTTGTTTTAGAGCTCACATTTTCTTTGAGTGAATGATCCATTTCTCTACCTTGTCTTCAAGATTTTTTTGGGGGGGATGTCTTTTTGAGAAAGTGTCTCCCTGTAGCCCAAGATGGCTTGTAGACCAGGCTGAGCTTGAACTCACAGAGATCCTCCTGCCTCTGCCTCCTCAGTGCTAGAGGTATAAAGGTTGCATTGAAGATGTGCCACTAAGGCTTGGACAATTCACAGACAATGTCTGTGTTTGATCAGTTGTTGAACTCTGTAATAGTCTTCATCTGGTGCAAAAGAAGCTTGTTTGATGACTGGTGACTGGCTTATTTGTCTGTAATATAAAGATACATATTTTGCACATAGTAAGAAATTACATTTGTCTAGAGATCTAGCAGTCTTGGGGTTTTCTATAAGATCTTTGACTTTTCCTGCCATGTATTTTCATTGAGTTTTTTATGTCACTGTTTGAAATTTCACCTTTGAAGTTTTGTTTTGACTTTTCTTCAAAAATTGAATTTATTTATTAAATTCTGTTTTTAAATCCTGGATTATTTTATTTTATTCAGCTGTTTGCTTGTGTTTTCATGGTCTTCATTCCAAAACTTATACATGTTCTGTTTGAGTGCATGGATCGTATTTGTAATCACTACTTTAAATTCACTGTCTTGTACCTCAATTATGATTATCTTCTCAGGGAACATTGTGGTTGTACCAATTTTTGGAGGAGACATATTGCCTTGCTTATTTATATTGTTTGTGTCATTGAAATTGAATCTAGGTATCTGGAGTTAGGTTTTGGTGGTGTTTCCTGGTATGGATATCTGATCTCGTCTTTGTTAAGCAGATATTTGGATCTTTTGCTGTTACCTCAACTAATAAGGCTGTGGACCAGTTTAATGATGCTGCTGTTCAGTCTTGTAACACTGCATGACATGTGAATGGGGTGTTAGACTTATTCCCCACACAACTGGGGATAATTGAATTTTTGAGCTAATAGCAAACCTTTTATAAAGTTAGTATAGTTTCACTGATAATCTTCAGAAATCTGTGGAAGGTTTGATAAGGTTCTACAGGTGGTCCTTTTGTGGTATGAGTTGCAGTCACAGTGGGAGTGAGCAGTCCTCCTTAGGAGCCAAGGAAAGATTGCCATACTGACCTCAGGAGTGGATAGAGGCCAATTTGGAGGTCTTTTGCTAGTTTCAGCATCTCAGGACCTTTCATAGTGTCTAGAGGACATGGTGGGTGGAGTGGTTGGTATTGCTGTACACAGACTCTGGGTGTTTCTACCTGGCAGAGGGACAGTTTCTAGGGATGCCTGCTTGTAACAGGTCTCCTTGCCTTGGCTCAGAGCTGGCATTGGGGCTTTGGGGTGATGACAGGAGTTCACAGGCAACTTACCTGGGTCTACAGGTAAGAGTGACTAGAGTATTCCTGATGCTGAGTCAGCTGGTGTCTAGTGAATCCTAAAGAGAGGTGAGGGGTCAGGAAGAGGTGGGAATCCACGATCCTTAGAAGGTGGCAGGGCTTTGGTGTGAAAGTGTGGGTGCAACCCGTCTGTGTCTCCAGATGAGATGGAGGTACTGGAGAGTTACTGGAGAGAAGCTAGTTGGAGTCTGGTACATCCTAAAGGGACAAAGACGGTGGCAGAGCTTAGGGGTTAAAATTCTTTTATGAGTATGTTTTAGTTTCGTATTTTGCAGTTACACCTAAAAGGTACTTTACATCTTAAATAATAAAATAATTAAAATTTTATGTGATTTCTGTTAATTCTCTACCTACATATTAGAAAAGAAGATATAAAGGTAATTGTGTGTGTCTTACTTTTAAGACATTAAAATTTGAGAATTTCTCCTTTTGCTATTTTTGTGTCTTTGTAATTTTAACTCATTACTTATTTTGCAATTAGTATTGACTTCATTTTATCTAATATTAATATTCTAATTCTACTTTATTTTAAAATATTTTAACTGTATTTTTAGTTATTATTTTATCATCATCATCATCATCATCGTCATCATTTTGCCATGCCTAGGAGCTAACTAACCCAGGGCCTTGTACATGATATGCAATGAGATATTTGTGTCTATCATTTTATGCTCAAACTAACTCTGGATTTGATTTACACACATAAACTTTGCAACTTGGATCCAGATAATTGCTACTGTTTTGTTTTTTCATAAGTGAACTTTTCAAGTGCATTTGACTTGGTTCTGTCACCTGATTTTTGTTTCCCTTTGATTAGTATGTTATTTTTTTTTCTTTTTACCCTTATAAACTGCCTAGTTTTAGATATGGTGGTTAGTTATATTCATTACTTAATGATGTATTTAACAGCTCTTTGGAGCAAGAACAGAAAGAGTATGCTACTGTTTACTGATACGAAGCAAGAAGAAGATAATGAGCTTAGAGGTGGATCCACACCTTCGTCTTGCTGCGTTCCTCTCTTCCTACTCATAGACACCCTTACTAATCTAACCCATTGCAAAGTCATTAGACTTGCATGTAGCTGCATTATGACAGCATAATTTAGGTTGTTTTCAGTGTTCATTCCCAACCAGCTATTGTTTCCTTCATAGACGGTGGACTTAAAAAGTTACCTCCTGTCTCCTTAGTCAGTGCTCTCACTTTCTGACTGTGGGAAGTGTCAGGATCCAAAAAGGGAAAATTTATTTCCACTATAGGCAAAAATCCAATTAATCCTGAAAACCGGCTTCTGTTGTATGATATGTCATTGCTTTGAAGATCAGAGTCTCTGCCTCATCCTTTGGTTCAAATTTCCCTTCAACACATATGGCTTTTTTTTTAACCTCAACTTGGTAGATTCTTTTCAAACTATAGATTATTTTTTTGAGATTTTTCAAAATTTTATGTCTTCACATTCTTCATGTCATTTTCTTTTTTATTCTGCTTACATATACACTCAATTATATATATA
>NW_008360303.1:1054024-1064987 GCF_000622305.1 Nannospalax galili
TTAAATAATAAGAAAATAAAAATTGATCCTAGAAGACATCTCTAATGCACAAATCATAACTATGTACTGTCCATTTGGGGGGACTGTACACAACAAATACAGTTTACTGCAGTCTATGAACTGTATGTATTTAACAATCACATCTCTGAGAGATATATAACTAAGTACTGGGATATTTAACATATAATTTGTTGCTTGGTATCATTAATCAATTATAGGACCATTATGTAGAAAAGAACAATAAGAAGTTATTTCATTCTTCCCACATTTGCATCACTAAAAATTATGAAAACATGTAGCTTGCAATGCTGGAACTTTCCAAGGAAAGATTTATATTTTCTTTCATTCTCCTTCCTTTACTTAGTTCTTTTTCCATTTTTGTTACTTTATCCTTTTACTTATTTTTGTGATAAAACTTTCATTTCACTTGAAGTTCTTGTAATACTTAATATTTATGCTCACATATGCCTCATTAAAGCTACAGATGAACCAATATAGGGCAATAATTGTACAGTGATTCTCAGCAATAAAAATGATCACATCCCTGGAAAATGCTTAGATGTTTATTCTTGAATGGAATGCAAATGTCTCCTGCTGTAACTCCTTTCTACACACAATTAATCACCTACTTGGTTGTTAACAGAAGGACTTTCTCTCATCCAATATATTGATGTCATTACCAAGGCCTGTGTTAGCCAGATAATATACTGGAACTAGATGCAGCTAGGGTAATATAAGAGTCTCAAATAAATTCTTGAGTGAGGAACTACAGAAAGAACAGTTTCTCAAAAGTTGATTCTGTAAACGAAAGTTATTTTTTTTTCTCAAATTGACTCCTTGTGAAATCCTCCTGACATCAAATGAGAATCACCTTCTTTTTAAGCCTCTAAACTTAGTGCACATGGCATTGACTCTGCAGACGGGTTCAATGATGACTAAAATGACATCTCATAGTTGGATTGTGTTACTTAAAATCCTCTAAAACATCAGTCCATTTCAGTTTTTGTGAAGTGTGGAATGCTATCCATGTGTGTGCTTAGGTACATGTGTATGTGTTCTATGGGAATAAAAGAGAAAATACAGGAAACAGTGAAAGAAAAATAATTGAAATTGAAAATATTAAGTTGTAAGTATTAAAGTATGAGTCTCAGAATCTGTGGAATTAAATTTTTCAAATTTACACAATATACAGTCATCTTTTCATTTTTACTCTTTGGAAAATTGCCCAGTTTTCCTTACCTAATTTACTCTCATGTTAAGGCTTTTAGATTAGATACTTGACAGTCAATAAATATCAATTCTCTCAATTATGTAGATGGATAAGTAGATGGATGAGTGGATAGATAATAGATAGATCATAACTATTTATAGATAGGCCCCATGTCATTTAATGATGTATAATGTATAATACATACCTATTATATATCATATATCAATAATCTTTTATATATAGAAGACAGAAAAAGAAGAAATTAATAATTTTGGTTCTTTGTTCCTCAATATTTACTTAAGAATCAGTTTCATCTTGGAAACAAGGCCTGGCTTGATGTCTATTCTCCTTTACTCAATTTAAATAACAAATGTCTAGGAAATGGTTTAATTAGATATGGAACTGATATCATGGTGGGTATTCTAAGTAAGACAAAGAAAGTATGGGTCCATTCTGTCATATGTTGTCATTTGTAAGAAGAGTTAAATCTCAGTAGTAAGGTGTATTAAATCTCTAGAGTGCTAAGTAGTTCAAGCACTGGAGGTTCTCACTCACTGGCAACTTGAATTTGTTAACTGTATCACGGATTTACACAATGTTTAGCTTATTTATTGTAAGCAAAGTAGAGAATCATTCTGGGATGAGCAGCATAGCAAAGTCCATAATCCACACTTCCTGATGCTTGCACTCATCTAGAATATTTTCTTACAGTATATTAGTCACAGATGTTGTCCTAAGTGATCAAAGAATATCTCAAAAGTAATTGCATATAGTTCTTGAGGAAACGTTATAGAATACAATGACTTAGTGCTTATTTATCCTTCCTTCCCTCCTCCCTTCCTTCCTTCCTTCCTTCCTTCCTTCCTCCCTCCCCCTTCTTTCTTTCTTCTTTCTTTCTCCCTCCCCCCTCTTTCTTTCTTCTTTCTTTCTTTCTTTCTTTCTTTCTTTCTTAACACTTCTCCTGGGTGAAGTCCACTAGTGACTTGGAGACACTTGCATTTTGAAGGATTGTAGTTTCTTTCATGCAGCTATGTGTGTCTCTTTAAAACCTAGCTCCAGCCCCACTCAAGATTTCAGACTCCAGCCTCAGCAAAATACTACCAAGGCTCATTGGAAGCCCTGAGAAATGCCTAGCCAAAAATCACCTTGATTCCTGATATTCAGAAACTGTGTGAGGAGATACAGATTGTTTAATTGTTACCTCCAAAAGATATGCTCCTGGAGCCCAAGTGTTACTTTATTGGAGGGAAACGTGACCTTGCAGATGTAACTCACTCAAAGATCTTGGATCATCCTGTATTAAAGTGACTTGAAATTCAATGACAAGTTCTTCTAAGATAAGATGTGAAAGAAGTGAAGAAGGCAATGTGAAAATCTATGGGCAGATTGCTAAGATAAGATCTTGCAAGAAAAAAAGAGTATGGGGAAAACACACCAGAGGCTAGGAGTGAGATAAAGCATGCATTCTCCTTCAGATCCCGCAGAAGGAAACACAAATACTATCATTTTCATTTGGGATTTATGGGCTTCATAAATATGAGAGAATAAATCACTATTATATAGAATCATCCAGTTTATAATAGTTTGTAATGGCAATTATAGCACATTAATATAAATAACATGTGATTTGTGTCTATAGTTGCTAAAAATTTGGGTTGAATATTTTTTATTCAGTGATAAATACCTGATACAGATTTTGAGATCTGGAAGTATGGTGCTTTTGCGGCATATGCCTTCAGAGGGATGAGTGTTTGGAATGTGCATTGAGCAGTTCCTGGAAGGATTTAAAAGACACGTGTTAATGAAAGCAGAGATTGCCTTGAACAGACCATTAGAAGGATTTTGAACTTTGGAGAGGCATTCAGTAAGAACATAAAAAACATAAGATAACTTTCTTGGAAAATGAAAGAAAATAAATGCTTCTTATGTCATGGCACAAAACTTAAAACATTCTTTCTTTAGTAGCAGAGAATGTACAAAATGTCCCCAGTGAGCTACAATGTGTAGCTAGGCACACACTTCCCTAGGGATTGAAGAGGCATACTGCTTTCTTCTTGCAGTTCAATGTAAAATGTGAGAGTAGAGCAATGATCATTTCTGGGCTTTATATCGTTAACCTTTTGACCTTGCAATATGACATTTTCATCTATAAACTTCATGCACCAGAACTATACAATGAAATTATAGAAACACACACACACACACACACACACATACACACACAAAGAAACCCACAAAAATCAGTCACCACCACCACCAAAAATGTACTCAAACCAATCCACCAACCAACAACTAAAAAAAAATCACTCAAACCATATTTCATATAAGTTTGTGTTGGGCATCATTCATAACTAAAATGGGCCATGTGTGGATGATAGACCATGGGATGGACATTTCTGAGGGGACTTTTTTTAAAAAGGAGCTGAGAATTATGATTTTGGGGGAAAAAAATCAACTCTATCAGATACAAATGGTGCTGAAATTTGAAAAGGACACATTATAAACAGTATTATCTACATATAAAACCAAAGTATGAATAGAATATTATTCATCAGAGTCTCACAGAAATGGTGACAGCATGTACAAGTTCCGTGTAAGCTCAAACCAGACAAAATCCCCTCACAAACATGGGGAAGTGGCTAAAAACCCAAACCCAACCTATGGAAATTCTGGAAACCAATGGCTGTGGGAAGGGAAGACACAGTATCTTTTTAAGGATGGGACTCTTGGTAGGTTAACCAGGGTCCAGTGGATGGCTCTACATTGAAGGACATATATTTATATAATTATATATAATAGAGTACTTTAAATTAAGCAGGGGGCAATAAGGGGAGGTGTAAATAGTGGAAGGGATCTAAATACCATTCAATTATATTCTACAAAAATACAAATATTCTACAAAAATATTTTATATAACCAGCACTAATGGTTTAGGATATTGTTCTGTCAGACAAAAACACTCAACCTTTTTTTGATAGTGTCTCTTTAGTATTAGTCCCGCTAGAAGTCACTAGGTGAAGAAGACTGGCCTTGATCTCCCAGAGATCTGCCTGCTTCTGCTTTCCAAACCCCTAATTTTTTTAAGGAAACAAGAAATATCCTATTGATCAAGCAACCGAATTTGTAGAAAATTTAAGGTTATTCATCTTCAGCAGAGGTTCGGGGAAGAAAATGAATTACCTAGAACATTTTTGTGAGTGCCTTGTTCATATGCTTACCTGTATCTACTTTTCTATGGAAAATGAAACATTGATTGCAAGACTTGAAACTATAAGAAGATGCTGTAATGTGATGTGTTCTGGCTGTTTGGGAAAGGTGAGCGCCTTTTGCATATGAAATAAGCATGAATTTTGGGGAGCAAAGGGCACAGTATGTTGCCTAGGTTCGATATGAAGACAGAAGCCCTCCCATACTGCCTCAAAACAGTGTTTTCCGTGTGACAAATACAATAGAAGAGATGAAATAACAAACCAGAAACTGTATTTTTGGATTTATGAAGTTCTTGCACAACCTCTTTCACATTGTGTTTCTCCCTCATCTCAGTTCCTGCGACAAAATTTAGCTGCCACATTGTGAAAGCACTGCAGGGAAATCCACATCTAGAGACACTCAAACCTTCTATATAGAGCTACATCTGTAAAGCAGGCAGCAGATTATGAAGACCCAGTGTTTAATCTGTTTTCTATTTCTATAACACAGGACCAGAGAGTCGATAACAAAAAATAAACAAGGTTATTTAGGGGTTCATTTTTCCAGAGACTTGAAGTTTAAAAAGTCAGCCCCTTATGGCCCTGGTCGTCATGATGTTCTTTAACAAACAGGATATTGGGAAAGAGACAGAAGAAATGGTGTGAAATTGCTTTATGATAGCCCTTTCTCATGAGAACCAACCACTCTGACTAATTCAGGTATAAATATTTCTTCAACTCTATTCATTTCTTAATTCAATTTGAGTTTTGGTAAAATGATATTTAAGACACAGGACTCAGGCAAGGCTTTTTACACGGTGGCAGATCAAGAGGCAGAGAGAGAGGCCAGGACCAGGGCCAGCCTATGATTTTCAATGGTTCCCAGCTCTAATTCCATATTTCTTCCAATCAGGTCCTGCTTCATAGTCAACATTTAGTAAAGGTTGATTTTCTTCCCGAGGTCAGATATAGAGAACATATTAAGAGATTTTTTATCCTATTTAGTACTTGATCAAGAGAGAGAGAGACTTGGGAGAAACAAAAGGAGAAAGGAGAAGGAATAAAAGCATACTCACTACCGGACAAAACAATATTAATTCAAAATCCCCACTAAACCAAAGAGAATCTCAAAATATTAAGAACATTCGATTCATTCAACTAGAGGAAAAGAAAATAAGAACAATTTTATTTTAAAAATCACAACTCCATATGAATTGTCATTGAAACTACATTGGTGAGATTAAAATGAATATTTAAAAAAGATGCTTGTGTCCTTTTAATTAAACAGCCACTTAGCCATATTTTAGTTTGGCTTACTTGTTACAAATACATTTGGTGCTGTGACATAAAATCTGTTATGTGTTTATAAACAAAAAAATGATTAACTGATTAAGAACCCTAGAATGTTGCAGGGTGTTGCAATTGACTATGCACAGCTGCTTCTTAAAATCTGCAAGGAAAGGAGGAGGTGGGTTAAGATGGTGATGGAGTCTGACAGCGTATCATCTTGAGGGGGGTATGGGAAGAATGTCCTCTTGATAAACATGTTTTATGTCTCAAAGAGGTTAGTATTCTCTAAAAGCAGAATTAGAATAAACAATCACAAAATTTAGTATACTGTATGGATTCTTTCAAAATAAGTTAGGTATCACCATTATTAAGAATAAGTGATCCAGGCATATATCACACAGACATGCTTAGATATATATGTTTGTATATATACATATGTACACACGTACACCAGTATATGAATTGTACAAATATGTATATAGCGCAATAAAAGTAATTTGATGTATTTCATACAATACATTTGTGGGAGTTTGATGCAGGGTCTCCCTGTAGCCCCAGCATGCCTGGAAATTGGTATGTAGACAAGTCTGGCCTTGATCTCACAGAGATCCATCTGCCTCACCCTCTTGAGTGCTGGGATTAAGTCATGTGCCAACACATCTTGTTCATATAATATATTTAAAGTTTATTTATTCTCTATGTTTTTAAGTTACTTATATTAAAAAGTAAAAAGTAGTTTCTGAAACTTTCCTTCAAATTAGATGCAAAATCAAAGTTACTATTTAGTTAATTTTTTCTTTTTTTTTTTTTAGACAGGGTCTCTCTGCAGCCCCAGCTGGCCTGGAACTTGCTATGCAGGCCAGGCTGGCCTCAATCTCACAGAGATCTGCCTGTTTCTGCCTCCCAAATACTGAAATTAAAGGTATGCAACAGCATGCCTAGCCAAAATGCTCTTTATAACCAATTTAAAGGAATATGAAAAAATAGTCATTGTAAAAGAAAATATGAAACAATTTTACTGCTGATTGAAAAGATAATAATATTTTTAGAAAATTATAAACAGAAGAGGTTGATGCTACTACAAGATTACTAATTAATTTAAAATTTAAAATGTGATTTTATTTACTTAGCTTTAGCTTTTCAGCCTACTTAAACACATTACCCATTTTTTCCTGTTCATCATGGAGATATTGCTTTTTAGTGGTTGTGTGAGGAATGAAAAAATTTTAAAAAGTTATTTTAAATGTATATGGACTATACATATAAAATTATATGTAAGTCACAAATCTGATATATAAATTAAATATAAAATGAATACAATGCATATTTGTGCATTATTCACATTAATGCATTAATCATAAAGTAATGTAGAGTGTTCATTTTATTATGACCCTATGTTATGATCAATTTCAGGTTTCTTACGCTTATTTTCTTAAGAACTGAAGCTTTTTTGTTTTTTGAATAAATAATTAAAATACATTTGCTTAGAAATAATCTTCCTGATAGGTAACATAGAAATTTTATTGATTTTCAAATATTTTATTCCATCATAAAATAGCTTTCACTTTTTTTATTGTTCTTTTTTCCCCTAGGAACCTCTTACCGAATTCCATAGTTTTTTTTTTTTTCTATAGAAGAATAAGTGCATTCCTAACACACCTCTCCACACCCGCATTCCCTATCCTTCCTCAAACATCCCTCTCCTGTTTGTCTCTCTTGTTCCCTGGATAGTTCCACTTACACTATCATGTTGTTTGTTCATATATAACTGAAAGTATCTCTAAATTTCTAGGAACCATAAATAAGGAAAAAGGTGATATATGTGCACATATATGTTATGCATGCAAACAATTATTTTGCTACTCTTTACATTTTTATTTGTACTTATGTTCATGTGTTTGTGTCTGCGTGTGTATAAACATGCATACAGGTGCCCATGGACACCAAAAGAAGGGGTCAGTCCACTAGAGTTTCACTTAGAGGCAGTTGGGAGCATGCACCCCCAACATGAGTGTTGGGGCACAGAATGTGGGTTCTCAGAACTGAACTCATGTCCTCTGGAAGAGCAGCAAGTTCTCTTAACTTTGAAGTCACTTCTCTAGATCCAAGTTCACTACTTGTAATAATGAATAGCTAATAAATTTAACAATATGAGGCTCCATAACGTGACATATGACTTCTTGCTGTGTCATAAAATTTGTGTCATATATGAATAATGACTTGTGTTTAAACAGAAATTTAGTTGATTACTATTATAAATGAGATAATATAATAAACATTAAAATCTATATTTTGTGTACAAATAAACTTTATATTTTCTTTATGAAAATAATAGTTACTGATAGAATAGCCATCAATTGTATAATTCCATAAAGTGTATGTGTTCAAACATTTATAGTTTCAGTTAAGCAAATGGTCATTGAGTTTATGACATTAATCTATTTGTATTTCTCTAAAAGTCTGTTTTGAGTCCTAACATTAAATGTGGGTACAAATATTTTCTGTAACTCTCTAAACATTAATTAGGGATCTTAAATTTTAACTGCATTCTAATCCTGACTGGATTAGCATAGAATCTTGGGGCTAAGAGTTTGCTAGAACAGCTTAAAACAATTTTGAGTACCAAAGGCAAATCTGATTATTTGTATTCCTGGCTGGTTAACTGGCTATGAAGTCTTTGAGAGGATTCTAATTCACTAGAATTAGAAATCTCTAGAATGTCTTGTATTATAGTACTTAGGAAAATACTTTGCATTTTCTAGTTTATTTTAAAGGAAAACCAAGGAACAGACAGAAGGAAAAGATAGATGCCTTGGGCAAATTATGTGGGTAGGAGGTGTTTGGAGATTCCACAGACTATCTGAGCATACCACCCTTTTAGTATCTCTGTGTGATCATTAACTCGAACTCTCCCAGAGACCTCACGGCTAGGGTTTTTGTAGGGACCTCCATTACACTGGCATGGCTGATGAAATGTTTAGCCATTTGTGATTAACTTAGCCTCCAGAGCCAGGAGCATTCTGATTTCAACCTGCAGGTCATGTGCATCTTAGGATAGCTATGAATATGGCCCAATATGTTTGTAGATGACAGCATCCCACTATGTCCAAAGGTTGAATCCCCCTGTTTGATCCTCATCTTTCCATTTCACTGTATAAAAGGGCATAAATTTCCAATAATGTGGTTGGTTCCTCTGACAACCAGTTCCATTCAGAAGCTGAAGTGGTCTAAAGGCCAACAGAGTCTATTTACACCACACACTCAGGTACAGTTGAAAAGCTTTCTCTGTGACTAACAAAGATGCTGTTTTCCCCCCTCCCCTGTCACTCAGCACATTTTGATATTTTAAAAGCTATTCTACCAGGAATTAGGGATGATAAACACATTTTTATTTCTTATCACATCCCATCATCACTGAGTAAAAAGGACAGAGATGTCTTCTGTGTGGCCATCAAGGTTGAGCTAAGAGCTCAGTACGAGTTGATGAAGCTGGGAGAGGGAGAAATGTCTTTGTGATTAAGAACATGTACTATTCTTCCAGAAGACCCAAGTTCTATTGTCAGCACCCACATCAAATGGCACACATCCACCTGTAACTCCAGTTCCGGTGGATCCAGCCCCCTATTCTGGTCATTGTGAGCACCTGAACACACATGATATACATACATAAATGCAGGCAGACACTTATACACAAAAATTATAACGAATAAAAATATTTAAACTTTTTGATTAACCCTCTTGCCTAAAATAATTGTGTTTCTGAGGAGAGATTGTATCATCAAGGCCTGGAGGAACTTGAACTCTTCGAAGATCTAAAAGATTTAAGAGTGGCTGAGGTTCACAGAGAGCAAAAAGAAGAGAGAGATTTATAGGAAGTCATCAAACTACACTGCACTGTAACAATTTTTTTTATTCTACTCAAATTGAGAATTTTTAGGGGTAAGGCATAGGAGGAAACTCGGGTGAATTTTTCATTTATTTCTGTTTTGTTTGCAATAGAAAATGAAGAGGAAAGGCAATTTAAATTTCTATCAGAGTAATATAAACAAAAGTTAATGCTAGCTAGATTAAAACTGTGATGAGGGAGGGGGAAAGAGAGAAGATGGATTTGAGTTTCCTTTGTAGTATACTGAAGGCGCTTCACTGAAAATCAGCTGTAGCACAGGAACAGCAAATGGATATTGACAAGATTTATTCACAAAAGCTAACACACTATTTTCCTCATTTCCCTACATAAACCTGTCCTGTTCAGAAGCCAACTTAAGTTAAATTTAGTGATTAAAATTATCTGTGTGAAGCCAGGCATGGTGGCTCAGGTCTTTAATCTCAGCACTAGGGAGAAAGAGGCAGATCTCTGTGAGATCTGTGCAATCAAGGCCAGCCTGCTTCGCCTAGGAAGTTCCAGGTCAGCTGGAGCTACTGGGAGACCTTGTCTTAAATACACATACTTTAGTTTAATGATGATACTGTAAAATGAACACTGACTTTACAGCTGAATAATGTCATTGAGTTTTCACGTAATGTGTGAGAGAATGAAGTTCTGTTATATATACTTTCTCTCCAGAACTAAATCTTTCATGAAAATCCCAGCTGCAGACATCATTCTAAAACTGATTAAAATTTGAACACATGTAAATTATATACTCACCTTTGTAACACCTAATTCTGAATTTTCTTTGTCTGTAACGCTTTTCTGACTTTCTGTTTGCTTTTACAGATGGAAAAAGTAAAACATCAAAATATCTAACATCTATCCTCTTTAAATTATCATCTAGGCATGGCGACCCATTCTTATAATTTCCACACTCTAATTATGTGTGTTCTTGTGTATGTGCGTGTATGTGCATGTGCATGTAGTTTTCTTAGAGGCCAAAAGAGGAAGTTTGATCCTTATTCCACTGGAGTTGTAGTTACACGTGGGTGGGAACTGCTCAATTTGGATTTGAGAGTTCAGAGCAGCATGTGTTCTTAAATACTGAACCATCTCCTCAGCCTTACAGAAGGAGGATTTTGGGGCCAGCCTAGGCAATGTCGTAACATAAGACTTTTAAATAAAAATCATCTTCAGTGACCCCACATACTCTCATAGGGTTCACCTGTACTCTTACTGCTCTTTTGCATCACAAAGAAGTCATATTTATTAGATTGTGTATATTTACATTCAAAAAGAATCTACTAATTTCCATTTTCAATATAACTCCATATAATCCATCTCTTTTAAACACAATTTTTTATTTATTCTGATATTTCTCAATTATTTTTCAATCTATTTTAT
>NW_008360303.1:1065041-1076237 GCF_000622305.1 Nannospalax galili
AATTATGAGATTAGGATATTTCTCAATTATTTTTCAATCTATTTTATCTAGTCATTAAAATGTAATTGTCCAAGTTAGTAAGATCTCCAACTTCCAAAATCTGAGGGGCAATTCTCTGACTGCATTTCACTCAACATGTCTGTAATATTTAATACAGTTAATTACAGCCTTTTTCATGGTCCTATTGAATACCTTTGCTGCTGTGATAGTTTAAATAATGACTCTTGCCTCCCTAATAATATCCATATCCTAATCTCATAATTAATGAATATGCTAAAGTTTTTGTTGAAGCTGACCCTACTTTATACATATGATTAAGGAAAAGATCTTAAGGTGGGGAGAGGAGTTTTTCCAGGATTTTCTGCCTTGGTAGGAAAAAAAAATCTTGAAGTAACAAGGAGACATATAGAAGCCAACTGAACCAAGCCACTATCTTCAACTGTTGTTCTTCAGTGTTATATGATCCTCTTATTTATTGAAATTAAAGTTAAAAAAAGTATAATCTTGATAATACATTTTTAAAAGCAGAGGGCATAGTGAGAACGTAGGAGACAATCCTTAAATTGCTGACCTAATAGTAGATGGTCCAGTTTTATAATTTATATGTAGATGTATAATTTTACTCTCACACATAATTATTTAGCTTATAAGAAAACATAAGCTTATGCCTGATAATTTTCCACGTTTTAACTATGCATTTTACTCTTAAAAGAGATAAATATCTTTCCTAAATAATATCCATCAAATAACAGAAATAAAACTAGAATTTTGTTCTCAGATTATCATTCAATTTCATTTTCTAATAGATTGCATATGATGCTGCTGCTATGCATCATGTCACAGTGATGAGAACAGGAGATAGAAACTGGCCAAATAGGGCAGGGACCCCAAAGAAGCAGCTCCCAAAACGTCCTTGTCAGAGGCCAGAAATGCCAAACAATTCCTGCTCCTGTTTCCTTCTTATCCCCTAAATGTCTACCTTTGCTTAAAGGCTATACTAACTGTGTGACTAAAATTGAGAAGAGGTTCTTGAACAGCTGGTTGGAACAACTGGACTGACCAACTAAACCCCTCCCCCATGTCTCACCCATTTCTGCCTTAATCCTTTAAAAAGATCCCATGGGAGCAGCTCAATGACACCTTATTTCCTGGGACCCCTCTTGCTATACAGAAGCAATCACTCTGTGTGTCTCTGTCTCTCTGTCTAACTCTGTTGCTCTTCCTCCCCTGCATCCCTCACTTCCTCTTAAGCTCCTAGCTATGAATCTACAATAAAATTCTCTCTAAAACTCACTCTCTGTGGTTCATGAATTTAATTCTTCAAATTCATGAGAGAAGTACTCAAAAGCCAGAAACTTGGGGTAGTTTCCTTGGTCCTAGAAGTTCCAGGACTCTAGTTCCCTGAAAAAGGCTTTGCTCTCAAGATATCCCAACATTCTCAAACCTTTAATAGCCGCATAACCTTTAATATCTAACAGTGATTTCTTCTAAGGCTTCCCACTAGGCTAAGAGCCTAAGACCTCTGAAGATATGTTCCCTAAGAATAGGAAAGTAAGAGCTAGGCTCATTACCTTACGTTTTATTGATGTAGCAGCACATTTTGCATTACAATTAAACTCAAATATCACTACTTCATTTAACTTTTTTCTTCAAGCAAAAGATTTAGATGTCTATTAATGATACAATAAAAATGACAATTGCTTTTATGTTTAATAAAGTACTATCTATAATATTTTATTTATATAATATTATCCTTTCCATTTTAAGCTAGAAGATATAAAATAATTCTCATCTATATTAATATTCTTGAGATGGTCTTTTAGAGAGAAATCCTAGGAAGAGTGGAATAACTCATCAATTCATGAATACTAACTAGACTCAGAGAAGGGCTTCTTATGACTGGGCTGGCAGAAAATTGTGTGTTAGCCTTGTGGGATTTTAGGAAAGTTTGATTTTACTTTCTAAATAACAACAAAAAATTCTCTTTGATTATCTTTTACAGAATGATTAATGGGGATCAGCTAATCATTGGAGAATACAGGTTCTTTCCAAACTCCCTTCTGAAGTTGTCTAGATATGTAACCCTGAACAAGCTAATTAACTGTTCCACCATTCAGTCTTACCCTCTGTAACCCACCTAACAAGGTTGTTGTGATTATTGAATAATCTGATTGTATATAACATTTAGCACAGGAACAAAATGATTTTATAAAGAAGTCAGAGATGTTAATTATTATCATCTGTGAAGTAATTATAACTAATGAAAGAGAAGTATTTGACATCTCGGTGTTCCTCTCCAAGGTTTGTTTTACTCTTTTAATTTTTCTTTTTTCATTTCTCTTCTATTTTCTTCACATTTTGCTTCATTTATTTTTTTTCTTTCCTCTTCTATTTTAGCCTCTCCTCTTGACTTTTGACTAAAATATAAATGGTATTGTTTATACAAATAAGTCTCAAAGGAACTTTTTTGGTATATGTGTTCTTGTGTCCATATTCATGTGTGTGCAGGTACACATGTGTATGCCAGTGAGTGTGTGCCTGTGCACATGTATATGTAGAAGGAAAATGCATAATCTACACTATTTTTCTTGAAACAAGGTTTCTTAGTGGCCTGAAACATACCATATAGACAAAGCTGGGTAACCAGTGAGCTCCAGCGATCCACCTGACTCTGCTTCCCCAGACCTGGGATTACAAATACACTGTACCACCACTCATCAAAGAAACTCATTTTACAACAGGCAGATACTATTATCAAGTATCACAACTGGTCACACATGGACACTGTCTATGAATTGCCCAGGCCTAAGTGATGCATCTATAATGCAACCTCTACACCTGAAGCTCATGGAACATAAAACAGGGATAATGAAGAGGACATTAATGAATCTCTCAGTTCTCAATAGTGAAGCTTCCTCATGTAGCAGAGGGTCAGAAACACAAAAGGTCATAAATGGCCTAAGTGCAGAGAGTCTGTTGAATGCTGGCCAATGGACAGAGTTCCTTTATTAAACTTCTCTCACCCAAGGCTCTGGGACCATCATGGAAGAGGGGATGGGAAGATTGTAAGAGCCAGGGAAGAGGTGCATGACTGTCTAGAAAAAGAGTCCTACAAGCTCCTGGGAACCTGCTCGTATGTTCTATGGGAATGGTGTCAGCATACACAAGTCCCTTGCAAACTCAGGCAGACAATAACCCAACATAGAACTGGGAAAATGAACAGCAGACCTCAATCTTATCTGAAGGAATGTTGGCAGCTGTCAGCTGCTAGATGAAGAAGAGCTGATCTTTCTAAATAAAGGGTTCTAGATAGGCTGACTAGACTTAGTGGATTGACTTGCTCCATGCCTTGTTTAATAACAAACATTTTTTTCTTTATTTGAGATATCATGAAATGCATTTTGATCATGCCCAGACTCCCTCCCCACTCTCTATACCCATTTTACTTTCCAGCTCAACTTCATGTCCTTTGTTATTATTAATTCTTTAGAAAGGTCTATCAAGCCAAATTTATGTTTCTCAAGTGCTCTTGGGTGTGGGTCTATCTCTTAGAGTCTGGTCAACATACCAGACATCAAACCAGTTAGGAAAACAGACTCTCCCTCTCCCAGCATCTATTAACTGTAATAGATCCTCAGCTAATGCTGAGGCTTCCTGCTCACCTCCTCCATTCATTCCAGATACCTGCCTGGCTTAGGTATGCTGTCACAAGTGATGTGGGTTCATATGTGCTTTTATCCTGTCATGTCCAGACAACAGTTTCCTTGTATTCATCTACCATCTCTAGCTCTTTCAACGCCTTGTATTTGTATGTGCATTCTGGTGATCAAACTCAGGCTCTTGTATTGACAGAGCAAGAAGTATTTAAATGAGTTATTTTCCCAGCTCTGAAAGAAACTAATTTAGAGTACATCAATAGTCTTAAGCTATGGCACAATAGTCTTAAGCTATGGCTTTACTAAAATAATATGAATGTTTATAGTACTTTTTCATGAGAAAAACTGTATTTTGAGTCACAATAACTTATGTATTCCCTTTTTCTTGTTCCTTGAAACTTCAAACTTGCTTAGGTTTAGAAAATTTCCTTGTCTTCTGTATCTGGCAAAGACAGAAATGTATATATTCTAAAGAAACACCTGTGTCTGTCAATGTATCAGTCTATTGAAATAAATGGATCCTAAGGATTTAGAATGACCCCAGAAATCTCTGGTGAGGAGAAGGAAACGGCTGAACCCTGGCACCAGCCTGATGGAGAACTTGCCTCCTAGAAGAAAATTTCACATAGTGCTGACTTGTCAGATCACCTTGCTGGAGAGACTGAAGCCCAGACAATGATAGGTCAGTGTGGACTGGACCACATGTTGACAGGAACTGATTTGATGTGTATATCTCTTGCCTTCTATTTACATTTTGATATCACTTCAGCACCTGAACAAAAACCTGAGGTGGTCACTGAATCCCTTTGTCCCTCTTCCCAATGTGAACACATTGAATCATTCAACTTTTCCTGCTTTATAACTAATAATTTGGATATTTTAATTGACTTCTCAAGGATTGATGTAACTTATTTCTTGGGGTGCAAATTGTGAACCCAAGTCTGGTAATATGTTCACAATTTAGAAGGACAAAGAACAGCTAGATTACAAGAAAATATTTATACAACTGAAAATAGTTTTTTGTGACCAATTACATCTGGAAAAAATGAGAGATAAAGTTAGAGAGATACATGTTTTTAGAACTTCAAAGGCATTATGTTAATGATAAGTGGTTCACATCATCCTAAGGGCATTATTAAACATTTTAGGCAAATGTGCAATGCTGTTGGAATTTTGATTTCATAAATTAATCAAGGTTTCAGTACAGAAAATGGACCATATATGGAAAAAAACAGAGACAGAATTCAATGAAAATTCTCCTATAGTAGGAAAATTTAAATTTAAATGACAAGAAAGGGACTACATATATGTTTGTAGGGAATATACATATATATGTATATATTTGTATGCATATGTGTGTGTGAGAGAGATGTAATTAAGAAAAGAGTTCAAACATGTTCTTTTTATACTACTGTCTAAAGTAGAAAATACATCTGATGCTATTTTGCCATAGGGCAGACAAAAAAACAAATTCAGAACGGATTATTTGTTCTATTAGTTTATATTTTGTTTTCTTTAAAAAAAAATTGTGGTCTGCTCAGTTAATGTCATGATCCTCCACTGAATAAATAACATAGGTAAAAAACTTTTCATCTATGTGACCTTATGATTGATTTCATGGGGAAAGTTCATAAACAGTAATGTGAATGGCATAAAATTTCTGGTTTAGACAAGAATATGAGTAATAGGAATTTTCTAAAATGAAATGAGTCAGTTCAGTTTGGGTGTTATAGATATTTATTTTATATCTTCTCTAAAACTTTAAAAGATTTATTTATTTTTATTTTATGTGGATGACTGCTTCCCTGCATGCATGGACATATGTAAACCATGTACACTCAGTGTCTGTAGAGGACAGAAGAAGGAGTCAGACTCCCTGGCCCTGGAGTTGATGGTGGTTTTGAGCCATCATGTGGTTGCTAGGATCCCATACTGGATCTTCTGCAAGAATAGCAAGTGCTCTTGACTGCTCAACACTCTGTAAAAATTTCTGTAAAATTTTAAGTGAAGGTGTTTATTATATAACTACACATTATTTTTAAATTAATTTGGAGCTTACTAAGGATACAGAATTTCCAGTGACTCCAAGAGTATAGTGGGTAAATTCAGAATATATTATTTTGACTATAACACTTAGCTGTCAAGCAATAACCTGTTACTTTTATTTTTGCTAAACTTTTGTTTCTTTATATCAACAATAAACAAATAACAAAATGGGTGGAGCATTTAGCACAGAATTGGTACAAGTAATACTCAGGAAGTATTGACTGTGCTGATTATTTCTAACTGTTCTATTTTTAGAGTCACTGGATCCAGTGCTATTTCTCATTTAAGAGGTGACTCTACTGCTGAGAATTGAAGGCACTGTGTGCTTTCAACACGTCTTTGCTTTGTCACTGTATTAGTTACTTTCTGTTGTTGTAATAAAATCTAATGACCAAGATGATTTGTAGAAGATTTTATTGGACTTCTGGTTCCAGGGGATAAGAATCCATCAAGGCTGTCAAACCATGGCAGGAAACAGCAGGAGCAGAAAGCTGAGCACCCACATCTCCAAGAGAAAATGGGAATGAGGCCAGACTATGAACGCTCGATACCCATCCCCAGTGATGCACTTCCTCCAGCAAAGCCATGCCTCCTAGCTCTCCCAAACAAAACCTCCAAGTGAGGACAAAATGCTCACATTCTTGGAACCCACAGCGATATTCCTCATTCAAAGCACTGGAGCCACCTTCCCTGTCCACAGCACTGCTAAAGCATAGAAAAATCGAAAAGAGATTTCTCTAATTTATGCTAAGTAGGGCCTGTTGAGGGAGCCTGGAATAAGAACCTAATGATTCTTCAAAGTTGTAAATAGGACAACCCATAGACAATGGTGGTTTGAAGAAATGAGTTCTTTACACAAGAAATTTACTGTCAGAGGTAGTTCAGTTGCTTAAAAGACAGAAGATTCCTTTCTGCTCTGCCTTCATTGAAGGAGGAGCTGTCATTATGAATATTGTCTGATATTCTCAAGATAAATGCTCTGGTTCGAAGACTGCACCTGTATTTAAAAGATAGGAGAGTATGGGGCTGGAGAGATGGCTTGGCAGTTAAGAGCATAGGTGCTCTAGCAGGGGACCTAGGTTCCATTCCCAGCACCCACATGGGAACTAACAATCACCTGTAACCCCAGTTCCAGGGAAATTTAACGCCTGCTTCTGACCTCTGAGGCACTGGGGGAAAATTTCATCATGCTTTGATTTTATAGTAGTATTTACTTTTGGCAACACGTTAGAATAATCTAGGGTGCTTTAAAATGTTGATTTCTGGGTTCATTTGTTCAGTTATTGACATAGGGTAAATTACTTTCTTAAACAAAGTAGGGATCGTGTTCAGAGATCAATGTGCTGCATGCCTTGCTCCTTAGGATAGTGTAATATCAACTGTGTGATCACCCAGGAATCCCCACTGTTAGTATGGAAAAGAGAGAAAGGAATACTGTGTAAGCAAATGTGTCTGCTACAAGGGGTGCACAGAAAGCCTGGTGAACAGAATGTGATTACTCAGGTGTCTGGATGAGATCCCAGAAATGGACAGGGACCAATTCCTGAGGCCGTTATTTAATGAATTTGGCTGGGGAATGTCTGTTCCTAAGACAGACTTTTTTTTTTTTTTAGCATAGGGTTATGCCCTTATATCTAATGCATTTTAATAGCTTTCTAACATTACTACCACTTGACAAATTTAGGTAGGTTACTTTTTTTTAATCAATCAGATATGATGTTCACCCACAAGGGACTGCAAAGGCAACATCATATGCATGCGTGCCCTGTCAGTTGAATGGAAAGAAAAGGAGATATCACCAAACATTCTACAAAATTTTGTTGGTGGACAGAGGAAAAGAGATCTGAGAAATGACTAGAGAGTTGCGAGAAAGACAAAGCAATTTTAAGAGAATATTTGAGGTTTACAGTTTACTTGAAGCTGACTGAAATGATAAGAATTTGAATTTAAATAACAACATGTGTGCCTAAGGGACGAGGTATACATGTTGTGGTTTAATGAAGCAATGCTAGCAATTCTGACTGTAGCTCACAGTATGTCTTCCAATTGTTTTGAATGAAGGATATGCTAGACATTTGCGTGTCATCATGATAAGAACAGGTCTTGGAAATGAGTCTATGTGATGAGTTTTAGCTTAGTGGAAAACTGTGAATGTGGGAGTCCTCATACAGTTTTCTTACGAAAGAGAGTCTGTATATGTCTGCGAAGAACAAACAAGCACACTGCCCGGAGCACAAGAAGTAAGATGAACTAGGGCTGATGATAGAGTTGGAAGACTAGTCTCCAGAGCATGTGTCCAGACCCTAACTTCTAAATCTCATGAATGTGACATTATTTGGATAAAGACTGCAGAAGCAAAGTTCTTAAGTAATTTTGGTTTATCCAGGTGAATCCTCAACCCAGCAACCTCATTTTTACGGAGGATAAAAATGAGAGATTCTCATAAGGAAGAGAAGACGGTGCTGTGAAGAGACAGAGATCGGTTCTGCAGCCACGAGCTATGGAACATCTGGAAATGATAAAGGACATGGATGTTTTCTGCATTAGAGATCTGTGGACAGAATATACTGTACCCCATCTTAATGTTCAGATTCAGGCCTCCAGAACAGTGAGGGAATTTGTTTTATCATTTTTTAAGTCACAAATATTTTGGTAAATTTTTACAAAATACCTAATGAAATAATACAGGGGCTAGTTATGTAAAAATGTGACTCAACTGGAGTGATAGGAAAATAATCAGAGAAGAAGAAATCAATGACTTAAAAAAAAGATGTCCACTCCTTTATCCAAGTGAAGTTTGGTGTATCCCAGAGAAACGAAGAAATTCAGCAAGGAGCAAAGAGACAAATTGAGATAATCCAAGCCATATTACAGACTTAATACCATACCTTAAATCTTTATGTTGACTCTGCATGTTCGTGGGGACAATATTGATTGTCCTTGTGAAACCATTGCTAGGCATATCTGGCCCATCTGAAGTTTGTGGTAAAGTATGGTGAACATCCAGTACTTTTCTCCTTTGTCATTGCTATAACCAGAAACGTAGGGACATGTAGGTTGATGCTTCTTTTTCTCATAAAATGAGAGTTGCCTCTGGGTTTTGTGTAAATGTCAAATAAGTGATTTAAATTATCAGGGTGTGCATTTTTAAGCCTAACAAATGTTTTGCAAGGTCATTTCTCCTAATTGTTGTGGCGTCTTTGAAATACCATGTCATTTTATCACTCCTCTAATCTATAAAATGCTATGATACATTTTAAGGACTTTATCTATACTTGGCCTTTTAAAAGCATCATGCTTTATGGCCCGTCAGCTACATAGTGACAGTAATCACAGGTGTTTTGCGCATGGCATAAGCTATGATCACAGCCTTTTATTTCACCTGCATATGCTTAATATGAAAAGTTAAATCTAATGAATACTAAGTCTTGGAAAAATATAGCATTAATGTATATGAAAAAGACAGTGTGATACAAAACCTTTATATTTCAGTTGTTTTTTTTTTTATCCATACTTAGGTAGTTATTTTCATTTCCATGCAAATGTTCAACTATTAAAGTGTATATATCTCCATTAAGCAATAAAATTTTGCCCTGGAAATATGTGAACCATTCATTCAAACTTAATAGATTGAGGACCCAGAGGTAATGCCAAAGCCACCAATCCATATCTTACCTGGTAACCTGGCAGATAGCCTGTTTGAGTATTTTGTAGTCCAGTGAAAATATATTTGACTATGCTCTCGTATGCTGAGTACACAAGAAACAAATTTTCTTCAAATAGTAAGAAAACACACAAGGAAAAGAAAGAGGGGAGGGAAAGAGAGTGCATTTCATGTTCGCAAATTCCTGCTGCTGTGGCCCAGATTGCATATTAAATTCTGAATGAATGCTTTTTAAAAATATCTCTCTAACACCAGCCCTACTCCAATTCATTTTTGTTTTGTGGAGTGTTTATGTCTCCTCTAAGCTTTGTGTATTAGACTCTTATTTTTCAAACTGCATAATATATCTTTATAATCAGTCTCTATAATATGTAACAAGAAACATATAATGTATTTTTTAAGAAACTATTTTTTAATTTCCTTTAAGTATTCCTGGTACAGGCTCTGTGACTGCATGACATGCAGTAAGTAAAGAATGCATGTGATGGTAAAGCCAAAGAAAAACTGAGACTCAAGATGCAGAAATAATGAAACTTGGAAGATCATGTTTTACTATTCAAAGGAAAAGAATGCCAGCACCCTCGTTTTTAGTTTCAAATCAGTTTTATCCACATACATAAAACATATGGACTTTAAGTGCATTTAGGGACATTTAATAAATTTACACACTCATGTATATCAATAACCTATGTTACCACCATGATCAAATCATAATTCATAGTATCTCTATTGTCCCCCACATTTCTTTTTTGTCTCTTTCCAGATATTCTCCAAATAAGGTTCCAGGCTAGACTTATGTATTAACTCCATTGCAGCTAGGTTTGTCGTTGAAGTGCTTCACAGCAATGTAATCAGATAACACACACTCTCTCATGGCTCAGTGTTATTCACTCAGCACACCCTTGACACCCACCCTTGTTGCTCTGCTACATTGCAGTAATATTCAATTGCTGTGAAGAAACCACAATTTCTATTCATTTTATATTTGATAAACACTTGATTTTTCTCTAGTTCTGAGTTGGCTCCAATTAGGGGAGGATGTATTAAAAATGCTTCACATTTCAGCCAAAAAAAAAAACCTTTGTATTGAATTATTTTTCTTGGTTCTACAGCCAGAAGTGAAATCACTGGGTCATTTCATACATGTATGTTACACTTTGTAGCACCTACCAAAATGTTTCTCAAATATATCACATCTTTTTATATCCCTACTTGTACCACATGAGAGTTTCAGTAGTACCAGTTATTTTCAAATTCTGAATATGTCGCTATTTTTACTGTTGAAATTCTAGTGCCCTTATGCAATAGCTTATTCTGGGTTTCCTGTGTTCTTAATGGCTGAGAAAGTTGAATGTTTCTCATATGTGCTCTAGTATTCCTCTTTTCTGACCTCCCCAATATTCTTTGTCTTAAATGATTATCTGGTCTTGTTTTAAAAGTACAACCATTTTATATGTATATATAATATTTTATTGTTCATGAAAATTTCATAAAGTGTTTTTTGATAACATTTAAATGTCCCTCCTTATCTTCTCTCAGATCTAATCCAACTACCCTAAGTTCTCTCCCCATTTCATGTCCTGTATTATTAAGGCCTATGAGTCTAATTTGCATATATATTTTGAAGCCAAATCTATGATCAGAGACATATTGTTGGCAGTTGTAGACAAAAAGACAGAACATTTTATCCTAATATGTAGCTTGCATGCTTTTCTTAGCACTAACACTTGAAGGAATTTGAATTTTAATAATTTTTTTTTATAATTTATTTATTTTTTGTGATTTTTGTCTGAAAATAGTTTGCAAATTTTTGTTGCAGAAAATTTCTTC
>NW_008360303.1:1076312-1084991 GCF_000622305.1 Nannospalax galili
GACTTTTTATTTTTTCTAAGTCTCCAATACTCTGTCTTGAACTTATTTTATGTTAATGTTTACAGTTAGTTCATGATTGTCTACATACTAATTAATGTTTATATATTATAAGAACTTTACATTTATTTCTTTCATAATGTTTAGAAATAACATTGAAAATTATGCAATGTGTGGCTATCTACATTCAAACAAAAATGTGAAGTCGATAAACTTGTATTTATGATGATGATTTTTTCAACTCACTAGTTAGACTTTCATAAGAAAATGGCTTTGTTTTAAAATATGAGAAATATAATGAAAGAAAGAAATTTGCTCAGACAAAAGGCATTTTAGGTAGCTTAGATATTCATAGGTAAATACATAGAATGTAGGAGCTAAATGCTAGAACTAGGATGGTTGAGTTTAGACAGAGAAAAAGATAATTGCAAATATGGAACAGTAAAATATAGTTTTATCTGAGTGGGGTTTGGTGGCTTATACCTTTAATCCCAGTGCTCAGGAAACAGAAGCACCCAGATCTCTGTGAGTTCCAGGCCAGCTGGCACTACATAGTGAGACACTATCTCAAAATAAAAACCACAGAAAGAATAGTTGCATATCTGAAATAGGTACATCTCTATATTATATGTTGAATAGGATAAATGTGCATTATTCTGGTGCATAAAATAAACTAGGAGGTAGGAAGTCAGTTACACAATAACATCAATTAAGCAGTCTTTTGATTTTTTTTATTCCACTGTAATGGTCTATCAATTGTAAGTTTACATCATGTAATTAAAGAAAATATTTTAAAATCTTCACTTAAATGATCACCATTTTAAGAAGATGAAGCGATGATAGTTCAGACTGAGTCGGCTTACTTTAAAGAACTAGACTCACTTATGTTTACATCTAACTCAGAAAAATGTAGTCCCATCACCAAGCCAGCTGAAAAGAAGCTAGATGAAAGCATAATTTGATTAACAGCAAAGACAGCTCTGCAAATACCAAGGTTCTACTATTATGGGGGATTAGAGGAACGAATGTTGGGATAGATACACAGGATTTTGTATAGCAAAAAAAGGCATACATTTACTGACATCGTAGATCTGCAAAGAAGGTTATGAACACCATGCAGTCTTGAGTCACCAGCATATTTATGTGGTGATTTTGATCATGTAACTATAAATGTAGCTATCCAAATCACGTATTTGGAATATTTATCTGGAAGTTCAGCTAGGTGCGGCACTTTTCAGAAAGATAGATAGTAAGTAAGTGGGATCAGGACACCGAGGATTACAAAGATCAGTGCCAGTGGGTCCTTTACTATGGTCCTGAGTAAGCAAATGCAGTACTTTCAGCCTTGTTACATCTGTGTACCACATGTACAGAATGTTTCATCTTCTTGAACAGGACCTGCATACATCCCAGTGGATATCACCCCCAGTTATACTGTACAACTGTCCTGTTCTCATTCTTTAGTCCAGTCATACTGGCCTCCCTTCTATTTATCTCTGTCTCTTTACCTCTAAGATTTTGCTCTCGCTGTTCATTTAACTGGAGCTTCTGTCTCCCAATTACATTTTCATGGCTTAGTTCCTTACCATCAGTAAATTATAGCCGAAGCACCACTTTCATGGTCACAGTGTTCCCTGTTCCTTTGCCTCTTACCTTTCCCAATGCTTATTACCAGTTATCATGCCACATTTTACCTTTAAACTGTATTTATGTATCATCTATTTTTTTAATTACTGTTAACTGTTATTTTTTATTTTAAGATTTGTTGAGTTTAATTCCTCATGCCTGGAACATACATGATGATGTCAGAAGTTCAACAACTGTTTGATGAAAGGATACGTATGATCAACTTACTCTTTTACCAAGTATTCCATAAAAAAATTCTGGGACTCCTATGTTATTAGGAATTTTCCCCTCTAGAAAATTCTAGAGCTTGTCTTCATTCTGGACTTCCATCCCAAGAGGGTAAAGTTGCCACAGAAATTGTGAAAGTTTTTCAGGAACTGTTTGACTATGCTAGTTTCTGTAACATTATAGATATTATTGCTATTTTTGTGTTGTTATTTTCCAACAATTTTTAAAGGACTTATTTCACTCTTTTAGCAATAAGTACAATAATTATATCTCAACTGTCACTCAAAGCCTGTGTGATGATAATTAAAATTTCTGGTATCAGGTGGTAGAAACTTTAGGATGTGGACTCTTGTGAAAGGAAGTTATATTAGTGGGTGTTGCCATTAAAGAGACCGATGGATGCTGGAAATACCTCTTCTCTAGTCCTGCCAAATGCCTTGAAGTAGACATCCCTGTTTCATGAGCATCACGAAATACTCTTCATGCCACAGGCCCTAGATAAGAGGGTCCCATCAACATGACCAAAACCTCTTGAACAGTGAGCCAAATAAACATGTCCCCTGTATGAGTTGTTCCTCTCAGATATTTTGCTGCAGTAATAAACAGCTAATATAAAGCGCTAAAGTTTCTTCACTAAAAGTCAAAATGTCCTTGGGCCTGTTAGGAACATACTCTGTTCCAAAGGCCAAAAATGTCAAAAGTATTGGAGAGCTTGTACCTAATCCTTAAAAGATTTTGGGGTTACCTCTTCAGAGGGGGGAATGTTGGAGGGGGAAAAGTGGGTATGGATTTCATCAAAACACCTTATATGCCTGTGTGAAATTCTCGATAAAGTTTTTGTAAATGTTAAAAAAAAGCTAAAACTCATAGAAACTAACATAACCACTATGCAACTCATGAATCAAGTGATTTTTCCCATTCGGTGATATAACTTCTCTCTAGTTTCTACAAAAAAAATGGTTGGATTTCTTGTTATATTTGTTGTACATTCTAACATAACAATTAAATTATATTGAAGCTTTATTTTTATGGCTTCTAGGATCATTATGAAAATTGCACCCTTAATTTTATAACATTTAGAGTTTCATCTCAAAAACGTTTGGGAATATTAAATAATTCTTTTCTGCCTCCTATTACCACATCTTTAAGATGTATGATACATTCAATGCCTAAATTTAATAGTGTGTATACTGTTCTGTAATGCTATCAAGATCTTCACTGCATGACAGGATTTGGCATCGTTAATGTTATTAGACTTACGTAAAATGGATTTTTTTCAGTCACTTGCAAAATAAAGACAGCAATTAAAGCATAAAATATAGGTGGTGAGTCTGGATCTCTTTTTAAATTTTGTTTTTATAAACAGTTGTCTGGAAAAGCTTCTGAATTTAAATTTTGCAGACAATGAGGAGTTATTTCTTGCTTTTACATGAGGGAATGTGTTTCTGGGTGATAGTCAGATGTGTTGTCTCCAGATGAAAAGATAGGATGATATAGACAGATTTTTTTTATTGCTAGGAAATGGAGATGACTTTATAGAATCAAAAATAGATCACATTTTCTACAATTTAATTAGAGATTTAGACAATTCAAACATGCTAAAGTAAGCAAGTTAAGATTACGCTCAGAGCGAGGACATATGGTTGGTTGGCATTTTCATTTTCCTGCTTTAAAAAGAAAAATCTCAGCTATGATTCTTGACCCTAACATAAACCTCAATATTGAATACAATTCAAATCTGTCATTTCTTGAAGATGTTCAATTATTTTCAGGTGAGGAGAGGTTAAAGGTTTTCTTCTTGCCACTCTGTCCCCAAATGACTCATGTTCTTCCTTTTCCAAAAGGCATAAAAGAAATGTAACTTATATAACTTCTTAAAAATAGAAGAGGCAAGAAAGGAATAAAGAGAAAACCTATCAAAATAAGAGATGAAGTAAGTAGAAGGAAGATACGCAGGTCTGTGGAAATCACAGCTTAGCAGAGGCATATAACAAGAGAAAAGTTAGAAGAGGAGGAAACCTTTACAAAGAGAAAAGGAAAAAGCATTACAAACATTAAAACCTCATTTAATTTTATGTCTTATAGAGTTTATAATGAGTAAAAGATTGTATAAGCGTAATAATTCATCTGAAAACCTAAAAATGTACAGCCAATTTTGAAAGAGATGTACCCTAGCTCAGAAAAATGTTATTGAATAGGTTAATGCTGTTGTAATGAAATGCTTTTTCTAATTAAAAAAAAAAAGAGAAAGAGCTATAGAAATAGATCGTTGGGTGCTACAATTACAATTACAATTAACTACTTAAATGGCAAAATAAACACACAAGCAAAATGCACATATGCAGACAAACCAAAGATCCAACATTGAATCTTGAACTAGTTTGGCTCCTGTAAATTGACAAAAATAAATACACAATTATCATTGATAGGTAATATATTCATATAGATAAAAAGTTAATTGCTATGCTATTTTATTTACTTCATTTAAAAATATTTTCAGTTATTTTAATTTTTTATTTTCATTAGTTTTAATATGAAATTATTTCAACATTTGTTTACACAAGACTTATTATAATATGGGACAATTGTTAGAAAATGATTCTTGCTTTTCTCTGAGTAGTAGTTATGACAATAAGTTTATCTACTTACCATGCATCACTGAACAATGTGGTCAAGATAGTAAATTCTTAGCATCTCTGAATCACTGGCCATCATTAAAATATCTTAATGAAGCCTAGCACAACAGAACATGCCTTTAATTGCAGCACTCAGGAGGCTGAGGCAGGTGATCCAGTCCAGCCTGGTTTACATAGTGAGCTCCTGGCTAGGTGAGGCTATAGGAAGACTGTCTTAAAAAAAGGGAAGAGAGAGATGAAAGGGCAGCCAATAATGCTTTATATTTAAACAGAATTCTAAGTTCTGCCTATTCATTTTCATCTGTAAGCTACTTCTGTTAACAAATTTGGTAAGGTTCTTGTTTATGTAAATATAAGCAGGGCTAGAATACACCAGATATAACTGGTTAAAAGAATTATATGTATGATTGTTTTAGCTGCATGTGGCCATGTGCAGCATGTGATTTCAGGTAACTTAAGAGGCCAAAAGAGGATACTGGATCCCCTGAAACTGCCATTACAAAGGGTTGTTAGCTGCCAAATGGGTCCAGTGAACCAAACGTGGGTCCTCTGCAAGAGAACACAGTACTCATCTGCTGAGCCAGCTCTCCAGCCTAGATATGTCCCTTTAGTCCTTCTGGAACATTTGATATACCAGTGATCTTCAAAAGTGATAGATGTTCATTCTCAAGTAGAGTGAGTCATCAAACCTTTCCTATCTTTCTGATGGTATGAGATTTTTAAAGAAAGCCAATCATTTATAGAGAAACTGGGTGAGATATCTCTATCTAAGAACATACAAAGACTCATTAAGAGAAATATAATAATATGATAATTTGGCTCTGGAATATCCTCCAATGTTTCATGTGCTAAAGGCCTGGTGCCAATGAGAGGTGGTGGAACCTTTATGAAATGGGTCTCATTGGAGGAAGTTAGACTACTCTGAGCATGGCTTTGAGGGAGACACTGGGATTCTGGCTCTTTCCTTCTTTCTTTTTTGTCATGGCTGTCATAGAATGATCAGATTTCTTCTGCTACATCTTTTTGTTGTGATGATCCACATTGTCTCATGCTCAGAAGCAACCAGAAAAGCGATCATAGACACAAGTCCTTTAAACCACGACAATAGTGAGTTCTCCTCTTTTAAGTTGTTTTATTCTGTATATTTTGTTACAGTGCCTGAAAGCTGACTAAAACAGAAACACACAATGCAAAAATATTTTTGTCTCTTTATCACAACACAGGATCTAGGGCTGCTTTTTACCTGGCCACTGATTCTCCTTACCTTGTTGATATAGTAGAAGAGATTTGAGTTCAACTCTCAAACCTCTGTTAGCTTTTTATGTAATGTTTTCCAAAAGAAAATTATAAATATCATGTTCACAAGTGCTTAGAGGTTATAAATATATTTGGGTATAAGTATATAATGCAGTACTTAAAATATTTTTGTTAATTCTTTAAGCACTTCACACAATATATTTGATCATATTCATTAGTTCCCAAACTCCTCCAAACCCCTCATTCCTACTCACCCCACTTCAGGTTCTGAATTAAACTACTAAACTAATATTCCATCTAACTTATTATTTTTATGAAAAATGTTCTTATTCTTTTAGTTATATTGAAACATATAGTTTTTTTTTACTTTACTATTCTCTTTTGTAATGAGATTTCAGTAGTTCTGCCTCCCTTTAACTTTATACCATTTTTCCAACAACAACACATTTTCTCCTTCCCTACACCAAACTACATTCTATGGTAACCACCATGCTGTTCTTTTTATTTGAGAGTCTATATTTTCATGTTTTACACATAAGCTGAAGCATGGAGTAGATGTCTTTCTGTATCTAGCTTGATATCATTAGCATAATATCTTTCAGGTACATATTTATAGTTAATATATATTTTTCTTTTCAATAACACTGAAAAGTTGGGTATGGAGAGATGGCTCAGTGGTTAAGAGCATTTGTTGCTCTTTCAGAGGACTTGGGTTCAAATCCTAGCATGACATTGAGACTAAAAGCCATTTGTAACTCTGGTTCTGGGGAATCTGCCACCGTCTTCTGACTTCCACAGGTATTGCATGACACAGGTGTACTTAAATGTCAACAGGCAATAGTACACTCAGAAACATAAAATAAAAATAAAAAAATAAAATATTTTAAAAATAATAAACTGAATTGTGTATATATGGTACTAATACATACACTAATACATTGAGTATATATGCTACATTTTCTTTATAATTGATATTTCAAGGGATTCCATGTCTTAGCCATTATGAACTGTTGTGTAATGCAACAGGTTCTATTGACATAATGATTTAAATTCCTTAGATGTATACCCAGAAATGAGACAAGTGAATCACCTAATAGCTCCAGTTTTAGGTTGTTGAGGAAGATTCCTTCTATTTTTTCTAGTCATTGTGATAATTTACATTCCCATCAGCAGTTTGTAAAGAATACAGAATGGAGAGATGAGTTTCTTAGAAGAATCATGTTGGCATTAATGGGTTTCAGCATGCAGAGGAATTAAATTAGATACTTACCTCATGCTGTATGTAACAAGTAACTAAAAATGAATAATTGATCAGCTATAATATCAAAAGCCACAAAATATACAGTGGAGAACACAGAAAGTCCCACAATATTTATCTGTGTAGCAATACTGTGGCTGTCATCTCAGAAGCAGACAAGGAAAAAGGAAGTAAGGAATGAGATGACAGCAACCTTAAAAGCTCCGCTCTGTACTGCAATGGGACTAATTAACAAAGACATAAAAATATGAGAAAATATTTGCAAATTATACATCTGAGAAGGTCAACATTCAAGATATATAAGGAACTAAATTAAAAATCAATCCCCCCAAAAGTTGTTAGTCTAACTAAAAATGAGTAAAAAACCAGAACAAATACTTTGCAAAAGAAGCATACCCGTGACCAACAGATAAATGAAAAACAAAATGCTCAGCACCATTAATCACCAGGGAACTGTGAAACCACATTATTATATCAACTCAAACTTGTTAGAATATGTTATTAAATAAAAAGATAAAAGACAAGTAATATTTAATGTTATCATAAATTCTGGGAAAAGGGAATTTTGATGACATTGTACTAACAAGTTGATGTCTCTTTCAAAAAGGTTATGAAGAAGAATTGTTGAAGTTATTTGTAAAATAACTGCTTTAATCTCCTGTTGCAAAAGAAACTTCTTTGATGAGTGGTGACTGGCATAAATGTCTATAAATATAAGGATTCATATTTAGCACATAGTAAGAAATTACATTTGTCTAAGGATGTGACAGAGTTCCACAACTGGTCTCACTCAGAGACTGTGTCTGTGTAATGCCCAACCTCAAGTGACACATCTGCCATAGAATCTCTATACCTAATGCTCCCAAGAACATAGTGGAGCAAGGGGTAGAGAGAATACTAATGCACTTCAACTCTCATCAACGAAGCTCTCTATGCAGCAGAGAGCAATGAACACAAAGGACCACAAATTGCCAAAGCATAGAGAATAAGATTTTGCAGAGTCTGGATTCTTAAACAGGACTTCCATATTATATTTTACCCACCCAGGGCTCAGGGAACATTGTGTAAGAGGGGGCAGAAATGTTGTAAGAATCAGGGGAGGAGGTACATGATTGTACAGAAGGAGATTCTTACAGGTTCCTGGAACCTTGCTCATATGAACTTAGAGCAATGATGTCAGCATGCATAAGACCCATGCAAACTCAAGCAGACAAAGTCTAGCACAGAACTGTGGAAATGAGCAACAGACCCAAATCTTAGCTTATTACTGTTGGGTGAAGAAGAGCTGATCTTCTTTAAGGGAGTGACTCTAGACAGGCTGTGTAGACCCCAGTGAATGCACTTAAACTGAGGAATGTCTGGGCACACTAACTTGACTGGATAGGCCTTAACATAAATGACAGAATACATGAAATCCAGTGGTGTGGCAATGGGATGGTGCCAATGGGAAAGGGACATAAAGATGATTAAGATATTGTCTATGAAATACACAAGAATTAAAAATATACAAAAATAACATTTTATTCTTTAAAGGCTGTCAGCCTCTATACCAATGAAGAAGTCCAGAGTGCATGAAGTGACCTCAAAATGGATAGCTTCAGAATAAGAATTTTGATGCTGATATCTACTCATTATGACCTTGATCAATAGAAGATGTTTTTCTTCCTAAGTGAAGCT
>NW_008360303.1:1085761-1094484 GCF_000622305.1 Nannospalax galili
TCAATAGAATTTTTCTTCCTAAGTGAAGCTACAGAAAACATTGCAAATTACCCCTTGATCTCTGTCCTAGGTATTCTATTGTCACTTACTCATAGCCTGTAGACATAAAATTTCTATTTTTAATGGGAATTTTTTGCAAGAAAGTTTTCTATATGATATTTCATCTTCATACCTAGGAATATATGTGTTACTTCAACATACTTTCATGCTGTCAGGATCATAATCTTTTTATTGCCTCGTTTACTTCATTTACTTTACTCCATCTATAATAAGTAGTCACTCATTCACAACCGACGTGTAGAATTAACATATCTTCTATATAACAAATGTCATTTTTATTTTAGAGTACCTCAACAAAGAACCAACAAACATAATTATGTTTTTAAAAGCATCAGTAACAACAATGCTGGCATCCCATTAGTCCTTTAGGCATTGTAAATGCAACAAGAAAGGGGAGAGGATGGGGACTATGTACTAACTTACAAAATTCAGTCAGAAAATAATTCCCTGTGGGGTAGGGGCATTAAATATTCTATTCAGAGGCTCTTAAGGTCAATTACCTTTTAACTACTTAGTGTCAGAAGGTCTTACTGTTTCGCATTGCTTTTGGCAAAACTCTCATAAAATATGTGTCCTCGTTAGCATTAACTGTCAACCTGACACAAACTAGAATAACCTCAAAAGTTTCAATAGAGTAACTGTCTTTATCTGATTAGTCTTTGAGGGGTTGTTGTGATTATTAATTGATACAGGAGAGCTCATACTACTACGTGGGTAGCACCATCCATAGGCAGATGTGTAAGAAAGCTGATTAAGCATGAGCCTGTGAGAGGACCAGAGACAAGTCAGCACAAATCAGCTTCCTCTGCACTTTCTGCTTCAGGCTCCTGCCTTCCTACCTTTAATGATGGACTTTGACCTGGAAATAAAAACCAAATGAATTCTATTTTCCTGTAAGTTGCTGTTGGTCGGTGTGTTTTGTCACAGTAACTGAAAAGAAACTATCAGAATCCCCATGTGTCATAAGATCACACAGATCTTCTTTCTAGCAGAAAGCCAAGTTACGGAGCAACTACAGGAGTGGAGTCACTTGTGTCCTCCTTTACTGACCTTTCATGGGCTCCTCAGTGACACAGTTTATGATTCTGCTTGTGAGAGCTACTGGCTTAATTTAGCTTGACCTCCCTGGATCCATCCCTAACAATCTTTACTTCCTTTTCATCATACCTTTGACACTTTTCTATTTGTTATTTGCTTTTGTACTTCCTTACACCATCATTAAAACAGACATAACATCTTACTTGCATTAGTCTTGTCCCAAGTAATCTAATAGTCTTATTTTTCCTAGTTGTTAAGTCATCTTCAAATACCTGAGTTGGGACATGAAGAGATGTAACTGCAGAGAACAGAACTGTGGATGAAGAATTGCTAGTCTAAATTAAGTTTCCAGCTTTGCAGTTTGTTAATTATCACATAAACAAAATTGAATCACTTTAATTCTCAGTTTTCTCATCCACAAATACAGCAGTGCCTCTTCATTTGGTTTTTATAAGAAGTGAAAATGAGGTACTGCTTGTAAATGTGCTTTGTAAATTATGAATCAGAATAAAATATGATAATATTATTTTATGTAGTACAGATTGATTTTTTTCATGCATTACAGTTTATTGGAAAAGTTTATTTTCTGAAAAATAACTATTTTATAATAACCTACCTTAGCTACTAACACAATAAACAAACTTGCTTGGCAATGACAAAGTACTAAAATATTTCAAGTAAAAACACTTCCAATTTAATGCATTGTATTAATCTCATCTTTATCTTTTGTTGTTTGACTTCTAAATCCTCAATAAAATTTTATTTTCAAAATAAGTATGAGATATAATATTGTTGTTTTAGAAAAATGCAGAAAAAATGAAGAAAAAAAAGATATTAGATTTGACTTATGTATCATTCCAAAGCCAGCTCATGTCTTTGACTTATAAATACTTTCTTACAGTTATGGTTCATTATCAACTTTATATTGGCAATGTGTTAATTCACCTGCTCATATTAAAACTTTCATATTTTATAAAGTATGTAATATTTTTCATTATAATAAATTAAACATACTAACATATGTGATCTGAGAATTCACTGGGATAGAGTTTAGGAAAACAGTGCTTGTTTGATATTCTCAATGCCCAGGAATCAACCACCAGTAGCTCAAAAGAAAAAATAAATAAATAAAAATTATGCAAAAATAAACATTTAAAACAAACATACAAAGTTAACATCTACTCTTCTATTTAACAAATGTCATTTTTATTTCAGAGTACCTCAGCAAAGAAACCACAAGCATAGTTCTGTTTTTAAAAGCATCAGGAATAACAATGCTGGCATCCCATTAGTCCTTTAGGCATTGAAAATACACATGCAACACAAAAGGAGAGAGGATGGGGACTAAGTATTTTACAGTCTAGAGTAAGAATTTAAGGTATGCTATTATGGGACATAAGGGTGTCTATAGATAAAAATATTGTACATTTTAAAATCTATAAGAAAGAATTTTGAATGTTTTTACCATAATGTTGGAGGGATTTAACCTGATTTATGTTCAATGGAGGAAATTCCCCAATTGAGGTTTCCTCACCCCAGGTGTGTAAAGTTGACACTAAAGCTATCCAGCACATCCCATAATAACACTGTTTTTGCATTCCCTGCACTCTCCTGGCCTAATCTCATGTGTTGGGCTCTACCTCTAAAGATGATTTCATTAAAGATACAATGTCCAGCGCATGGATTTGGATACACGATACTATAGCAGTATTTTCCATTGCCATTTTGTTACCCCTTTCATTACCTCTTCAACCTCTTCTACTGACTTATATAAGGACAGTGACTTAATCCACAAGAGATCAATACCCAATTGAAAAGTTGGCTCCTTGAGATCCTCAACCAATCTTAATCCTAAATACTTTCTTTGTTCAGGATGAAGAAGTGCAAAATGTTGCCAAGATAATTACATGTCTCTGGCAATACCACTAAGCACAACTTGACACACCTGGGTTGATGGAGCTTCAATTGGGGAATTGCCTCCATCAGACTTGTGTTGGCCATGTCTGTGAGGCATTTTCTTGATTGTTGAGTGATGTGGGAGGCCCCAGCCCATTGTGGGCAGTGCCACACCTGGGCTGGTTGTTCTGTATTATATAAGAAAGCAGGCTGAGTATGGGCCAGGGGAGCAAGCCAGTAAGCAGCATTCCTCCATGTCCAGTGCTTCAGCTCCTGTCTCAAGGTTCCTACCCTGAGTTCCTAACTTGGGCTCCTTTAGTGAGGAACTGTGATCTGGGAGATGTAAGTCAAACAAACCCTTTGTTCCCCAAGGGAAAAATATTTTAAAACAATCCTTAGTTTCTAAAATGACAAAATTTCCTCCTCTTTGCTTTCTGCCCCATTGTAACACTAGCTCTTAAGCCCTTCCCTGTCATTTTGGTTCCATGTCTTTACTGACATTTACTTTTGCCACAGCAATAAGTGTTTAAAAAGTATCAACTATCTAGTATTCCTAGATAGTTGTTTTGTGATATTTTTAGGTCACGTCTGTCAGAAAAGACAAATTTTTATATCAGCTTCCCCAATGTTCAAATCTTTGCAGATTTTGGAGTTTCTACACGTTGGCAAAATGGCTTTTATTTTTTTCCAATTAATCATTTATTTAATAACCACATACTTAGGAGAAGCATTTCATTACAACAGCATTGACATATTCAATAACAATTTTCTGAGCTAAGACGCATCTTTTTCAAGGTTGGCTGTAAATTTTTAGTTTTACAGTTGAATTGTTACAGTTATGCAATATTTTACTCAGTATAAACCCTATAAGACAAAAAATTGAATGGGATTTTAACCTTTAAAAAAGACTGCCATTTCATTATTAAAATACACAGGTTAATACAGAAAAATTCATTTTCAATGCAATTGATATTAAGATATTTGCACATGCGTTTCTAATCTCTATATCTGATTATTACTAGTGGTAGTCAGTTGCATTCTGAGTTCCTTGGCATCTGAGCATGGATAGATTTCAACGGTAGATTTCAGGTAATGTTTTTCACATCTACTAATTATTATTATTTTTTTAATCATTATTTTTTAATTTTTAATAACTACATGATAGAAGAAGCATTTCACTACAGATTTAACATATTCAGTATCATACTCCAGAGCAAGAGTACATCTCTTTCACAAGTGGGTGCAAGTTTCTAGGTTCACAATTGAGTTAATACAGTTATATAATATTGAACTCAGTATAAGCCCTGTAAGACATAAAATTGAATGAGTATTTTAACCTTTAAAAAAGATCTCCATTTCATTTTAGACTATAATGATCCTTGCAGAAAGACTCATTGTTTTTGCTACTAACACTGAGATATTGTCACATGCATCTCTAATAAGTATGTATCTGATTATTACTAGTCATAATCAGTTGCACTTGGGCCCTTGGCTCCTGTGTATGTCTATGAAGTCATCGGGTGGATTTCAATGGTAATGTTCATCACCTCTACTAATTATAATGCATGATGTAAATTTCCATGCTTCCTCCTTAAATATAATACATTTAAAAAAATTGTTGATTTGTGTGTGTGTGTGTGTGTGTGTATCACACAGAACATCCCAAACCATTTTATTCGACTATAAGCCCACTTCCCAGTTGGCACCCTCCCATAGCCTCCCTCCCCCAACTAGAGCCCTTATATTCTGATATCCCTGCTATTGTCTGCTGTGTTGTTGGCACCCCAGGTAATCCCCACTACTTGCCCTTCTGTTGAATCTAGTCAGCCTACCTAGAGATCTTTGTTTTAGGAGGGTCAGCTGTTCCTCTTCTAGCAGCAAACAGTTGTCAATACTCCTAAAGATAAAATTAGAGTCTGCTGTTCATTTTTCCAGTTCTATGATGGGTTACTATTTGGGAGTCCCTTTGTTAAGCCTGGCCAACAACTCAAAGGAAGGTATCTCCTATCTGGCATTGTTATGGCTATGCATATGGACTCTCAAGAAATTATATTGACCCCTTTAATCTTAGGTTATACTTTCCTTTTGGATGTTTAAGGCCATACAGTTAGCCCTGATAAACCAATTTATTTTTACTCTTAAGGTGGTTTGAGGACCTGTTCCTCAGGGGTCACAAGGGCTTGGGAGGAACCCCTGGCTCCTTTCTTTTATCAGTTCTGCCTATGCGAAGATAAGTCAAATGTCCTGCTCTACCATGGTTGGCTTCGCTTGGAAGCATGGAGGAAGTGATTTCTCTGTAATGACCCTCCTCTCTTTAGACTGGACACTTGTTCAAGTCCATTTGGTGGGGTCTCCTCAGCCTCCATGATCAAAAGGACAGGTGACCCACCACCATTACAGGACATTTTGAGAGATGCTCATAGTCCCCTAGAACTAGTTGACCTAGGAGGGCAAGGAGCAAAAAGTGTCCTTTCTGTCCCTCTGACCAAATTATTATAGGCCTCAAAGTATGTCTGTTAAACATCCAAGAAGGTTAGTTCAACCAGTCTGGTACTTTTAATTACTGTCTGCCATGTAGATAAATCTTGGGCAAAGACCAATTGTTCTCAGGTAAACCTTACCTAGACATATGTTTCTTGATCTGCTATGTATAATTTGGCAGTAGTTTGTTGGAATAATATGGTTCCCTCTGGTTTTCAAAACTAGCTAAGCATTATTTATCTCTTGCATTGTCTAATCCCTCCACCATAGTTTTCCCACTTAAGGTGCCCCTTCTCCTATGGTCCTACCTCTCTTGATCTCCTTCTTTCCCCTTATCCCCTAGGCTCCTTGTATACACTTTCCTCCCCCCTCCCTTAAACTAACCAAATTTCTGTCTCTATCTCCCTTATTAAGGCCTGTTTCCTACTGATCTTCCCTTTCAGGTTCTTTCTTTACCTTTACCTCCCTGGTTCCTTTCCATTATCCTTGTTCCTGTAGTTATGTCTGGATACATACTCACTTATCAGGGTTTGGTTCTAGGATCCACATATGAGGGAAAACATATGTCGATTTTTATTTCTGAGTCTGTGTTACTTCACTTAGTATAACAGTTTCTAGTCCCATCAATTTACCTGCAAATTTCATGATTCCATCTTTATTGCTGAGTAAAACTCCATCGTATAAATGAACCACATTTTCATTATCCATTCATCAATTGAGGGACACTTAGGTTGCTTCCATCTCTTAGCTATTGTGAAAAGAGCAGCAACAAACATGGATGTACGAGTGTCTCTGAAATAGGATGAGTTCCTTGGGTATATGCCAAGGAGCAGTGTAACTGGGTCAAATCGTAGGTTCATTTGTAGGGATTTTTTTCGGTCTTTTTGAGACTGGGTCTCCCTGCAGCCCCAGCTGTCATGGAACTCACGATGTAGACCATGCTGTCCTTGAACTCACAGAGATCTGCCTGCCTCTGCCTCCTGAGTGCTGGGATTAAAGGCGTCCTCCACCATGCCCGGCTACCATTTGTAGTTTTTTAAGAGTTCTCCACACTACTTCCATAGGGGTTGAATAAGTTTGCGGTGCCACCAGTAGTGGATGAGCATTCCCCTTTCCCCACATCCTCTCCAACATTTGGTATCATTTGTTCTCTTCATCTTAGCCGGTTTTCTCTGGGGTAAGATGAAATCTTAAAGTGTTTTAATTTGCATTTCCCTAATTATTAGTGATCTTGAACATCTTTTAAGATGTTTCATAGCTATATTTACTTATTCTTTTGAGAACTCTCTGTTCAACTCCTTAGCCCATTTTTTAATTGGGTTGCTTCTTGTCTTGATTCACTGTCTTTTGAGTTCGTTATATATTCTGAATATTAAACCTCTCTCAGATGTGTCACTGGTAAAGGTTTTCTCCCATTCTGTGGGTTTTCTGATCACTTCCCTGGTTGCTTCCTTTGATGTACATAAACCTTTTAGTTTAATGATGTCCCAATTGTTAATTCTTGTCCCTGTTTCCTAAGCAATTGATGTCCAGTTTAGAAAATCCTTTCCTACACTTATATCTTATAGGTTTATTCCAATGTTTTCTTCTAAGAGTTTCAGAGTTTCAGGCTTTACATTGAGGTTTTTGATCCATATGGAACTGACTTTTGTGCAAGGTAAAAGGTAGGGGTTTAGTTCATTCTTCTACAGGTGCAGATCCAGTTTTGGCAGCACCATTTGCTGAACATGCTGTCTTTCCTCCAGTGAATATTCTTGGCTCCCTTGTCAAATATCAGGTGGCTGAAATCATATTTACTCATATTTGGGACTTCAATTTTGTTCCATTGATCTATGGGTCTATTTTTATGCCATTATGCCATTAACGTGTTGATATTGTGACTATAGCTCTGTAATACAGCTTAAAATCTGGTATAGTAATCCCCCCGGCATTGCTCTTAGTGTTCATGGTTGTTTTTACTATATGAGGGCTTTTGTGCTTCCATATAAATCTTAGGACATATTTTTCCAATTCTGTGAAAAATGTCATGGGGATTTTGATTGGCATTGCGTTGAAACTATAAATGACTTTTGGTAGGATGGTCGTTTCACAATATCAATTCTTCCAATCCATGAGCATGGGAGAGCCTTCCATCTTCTGATGTCTTCCTCAATCTCTTTCTTTAATGGTTTAAATTTTTCATTATAGAGGTCTTTAATGTCTTTGGTCAGGTTTACGCCAAGATATTTTATTTTTTTGCAGCTATTGTGAAGGGGGGTGTTTCCATGTGCACTTTCTCTGATTGCTTGTTATTGGTATATGAAAAGGCTACGGAGTTTTGTAGGTCAATTTTGTAACCTACCACTTTACTGAACTTGTTAATTTCTAGGAGTTTGCTGGTGGAATTGTTGGTGTCTCTTAGATATAATATCATATCATCTGCTAAAAGGGATAATTTGATCTCTTCTTTTCCAATTATTACTCTTTTAATTTCCTGCTCTTGTCTTACTGCTCCCGCAAGAGTTTCAAGTACTATGTTAAAGAGAAGTGGAGATAGTGGATAGCCTTGTCTGGTTCCTGATTTCAATGGGAATGCTTCCAGTTTTTCTCCATTTAGAGTGATGTTGGCTGTGGGTTTGTTATATATGGCTTTAATTATGTCGAGTGTGGTTCCTCCAGTCCAATTCTCTCTAGGACTTTGAACATAAATGCATCTTGAATTTTGGCAAAGGCCTTCTCTGCATCTATTGAAGTGACCATGTGGTTCTTATCTTTGAAACCATTTATATGGTTTTTGATGCTTATTGACTTATGCATATTGACCATCCATGTATCTCTGGGATACAGCCAATTTAATCATGGTGGATGATCTTTTTGATATGTGTCTGTATGCAGTTTGGAAGTATCTTATTGAGAATTTTTGCATCTACGTTCATTAAGGATATGGGTCTATAGTTTTCTTTTTTGGTTGTATCTTTACCTGACTTTGGTATTAGAGTGATTCTGGCTTCATAGAAGGAATTTGGAAGTTCTCCCTCTATTTCTATTTTTTTTTGAATAAATTAAGAAGTTTTGGATGCAGATCTTCTTTAAATGTCTGATAGAATTCGGTTGTAAATCGATCTGGTCCTGGGCTTTTTTTAGTCAGGAGGTTTTGTATTACTGTTTCAATTTCTTTTTGTGTTATGTGTCTGTTTAAGCTATTAATCTCTTCTTGGTTTAGTTTTGGTGGTTCCCATGCCTTTAGATATGCATCCATTTCTTTGAGG
>NW_008360303.1:1095009-1095764 GCF_000622305.1 Nannospalax galili
GCATGTGGTGATTAAGGCTTCTTCTGGTGTTGATTGTAAGCTTTATTGCACTGTGGTCTGATAGAGTGCATGGAGTTATTTAAATCTTTTTTAATTTATTGAGGTTTGTATTGTGCCCCAGTATATCGTCGATTTTGGAGACTGTTCCATGGGGCACTGGTTTGAAAGTATATCCTTTGGTGCTTGGGTAGAATACTCAGTAGATGTCATTTAGGCCCATTTGATGTATGGTATTGTTTAATTCAGATATCTCTCTGTTAGCTCTCTGTCCTGTTGACCTATCTAATGGAGACTGTGGGGTACTGAATTCCCTTACTATTAATGATTCGGGATTAATCTGGATCTTAAAGTCCTGTAGTATTGTTTTTATGAAGTTGAGTGCACCAGAGTTTAGTGAATATATGTTTATGATTGTGATATCATCTTGCTTTATTGTTCCTTTGATCAGAATGAAGTGGCCCTCTTTATCTCTTCTGATTAGTTTTAGGTCAAAGTATATTTTGTCAGATACTAGAATTGCTACACCCACTGTGTTCTTCGTACCATTTGCTTGGCATATTTTTTTCCTTCCTTTCACTTTGAGATAGTGTCTGTAATAAAAAGTGATATGGTTTTCTTTCAGACAACAAAAAGATGGGTATTGTTTCTTAACCCATTCACCTAGTCTGTTTCTTTTGACTGGGGAGTTCAGTCCATTAATATTTAAAGTTATTAATGAAAGATGATTATTGAATCCTGTCATTTTTATTTCTGTT
>NW_008360303.1:1096054-1102224 GCF_000622305.1 Nannospalax galili
GTTGTTGTTTTCCTCTTACTGATTTTAATATTCTTGTGTTCTGTACGTTTAGTGTTTTTACTATGTTGTGCCATGGAGAGTTTCTTTCCTGGTCTTGCCTGTTTGGTATTCTCTATGCTTCTTGTATTTGTATGGGAATGTCTTTCTTTAATTTTGGAAATTTTTCTTCCACGATTCTGTTGAAGATCTGGTCCATGCCATTATCTTGGGATTCTTCTCCTTCCTGTATGCCTGTGATTCATAAGTTTGGTCTTTTTATGGTGTCACACAATTCCTGCATATTCCATTCTTGTGATTTCTTAAATTTTTCATAATCTTTGTTTGAGTGGTCTAGTTCTTCCACTTTATCTTCCAGTCTTGATACTGTTTTCCATTTCATTCATCCTGTTGGTGACGCTTTCTCCTGTTGTTTGTAATTGGTTTACTAAGTGTTTCACTTCCTTCTTCATTTCAGTCTGAGCATTCTTCAATATTTCTAACTCTTTTCTGAATGCATTCAGAAGTTTATCCTTATCTTCCTTCAGTTCTTTGATTTGTCTGTGAGTTCTTTAAATTCACTGAATTCTTTTATCATGCTTATAATTGTTCTTTTGAGTTCCATGTCCTGCATTATCTCTAGGGGGTTCTCATTGTACTCCTCTTGAGTACTATTGATTTTGGTGGCAACATGGTATTTTGGTTTTTCATATTGTTTTTTTCTCTTTGATTTTGACATATGAATTTCTTTTGTAGTTTCTGATCCTTGTGTGAGACTCAAGCCTTCAAGTTTACGTCTGCTTCTTTTCGTGAACCTTATGTGACTTTGTGGTTTAATTTGGGGGGAAGAAAGTCTGGTTTCTCTAAGCTTCCAGTTCTCTCTTTTATTTTATATTGGAGTGGCCAGATTGCTTTTGTCTTCAGGAGTTCCAACAGAGGCCCAAGTCAGATGAGGATCAGATGCTCTCAGGCTTTCTCCTAAGGTCTGGATCACTTCAGGATAGATTTGGGCCTCAGGAATTTGGGGGTTGGACTGGCCTGGGAGCCAGGCCCAGGAAAGATGCTGGTCTAGTGCAGCTGGTGACCCTGCCACCCAGAGATGCAAAGGAAGATGGGGGAAGGAGGCAGCTTCAAGGGTCCTTGGATACTGCACTGAGGAGCTGGATTGGTCCCAGAGGAAGAAGCCTGTGGGTCGGAGAGAGCAAAATGGCTTTTATTAAGGTTGTAAATTAATTCTACTGTAATCAAATTCAGTGTATTTAAATCTTTTGTTGTGTTTGAAGGGTTGTACTCATCATACCCAGTCCCTAAATGCTTTGATGTTTTTGATTCAGGAGTCTAGTCTTCTCTAACCACGCACATCCTAAGTCTTCTCCTCTTCATTTTTTCCTGTTATCACTTGAGAATGATGTCATGCTCATAAATAGCATCCATACATTTTTCACATGCAAAACTCCAGCCAAGATATTTTTGCTGAGATTTTGATATTCCCATTTGGATAACTCATAGATTTCTAAACATAGGACATATAGAATTTGTGAATTTTTTTGTCCCTTGTGATTTGTTTTTTCTTATATTTCAGGAAGTGAAGTAACAGTCATTTCAATTATAATATAAATAGATATTTTAAATATGCTCTTCCCCTATGTCCATTATCTAACTGATGGTTCATTGACAAAAAGTAATATATCTTAAAACTATATGCTAGCTATTGCCATTCTATTTATCTGGAAAGCCTAATTAACACAAGAGTTCTTTCTATATAGGTATTTGTTCTCCCATCAATTTGTTTATTCATTCACTTATCTATTTGTTTGATTATATATTGAATTTTTGCAATTTTCCTGTAGTATAATTTGATGGTATTTAGATCTCCTCCCTTATCTATACCTCCCCCTATTGCCCTCCCAAATGTCCTTCAGTGTTGGTTCATTCACTGGAGTCTGGATATCCTTCTAAGAGTCCCCTGTTTGAAAATATCTGCTTCTTCCCCTCTCAGTAGCCATCTCTGGCCAGAATTTCCTTAGGTAGGGTTGAAGCTTCTTACCCATTTCTTCCTGTCTATGCTGGAAATTTTTAGTTTGAGCATGCTGTCATTGCTGCTGTGAGTTTATATGAGTAACTGACCAGCTTGTGGTCATCCATCATCCACCACCTCTAAGTCTTACAATCTTTCTGCTCCTTCTCCAATGATCCCTGAACCTTAGGAGGTAGAAATTTTGTGTCCTATTCAGCAATAAGCAGTCTGCAGCAGCCTCTTGTCTGCAAGTTGACCAGTTGTGGATTTTTGTTCTAATCAGCATCTGTTGCATAAGGAAACTTCTGTAGTGAGAGTTGTTAGCTGCATTAATCTATAGATATAATAGTAAATCATCAAGAATAAGTTTAATACAAGAACTACTTAGTAGAAAACTAGTTTGAAGTGGTCCCCTATGTCTAGCCTCAGGTTCCTTTGTGTACAAGTGTTTTGTTTGCATGTTTGTAAGTACACCAGAGTCATACAATGCCTGGAGGTCAGAAGAGGGTTCCAGGCTTTCTGGAACTGGTATTGGAGTTAATGACACTTGTCAGCTGCAATGTGGGTGTTGAGTGCTCTTAATCACTGAGCTTTCTCAAAGAGACTGTAGAAAGCATCCAGCTTTCTTGTTGAGCAATGGTTTTCCAGTTACTTGAGGACTGCAGAATATTCACATTTTAAACAAACAGAGAAAGAATGTGTAATTGCAAATTTTCTGCAGTAAATAGTATAATAAATCAAGGTTATTGGCTAACAATCAGACCTTGTCTTGAACAAACTGAAATATTTGGCAAGTCTGCGGATTTTTAGACTGATGTTTTACAGGGCCAGTATACTCCTATGGCCACAAATAGACAGACATTCTGGAATCTAGTTTCAATGTGGAGGATGAAGAGTTCAGTGTTATTTTTTATGAGAGCACACAGATCACCAAATGAACTGAGTATTAAGATACTCACTGCTTTTCATATTTTCCTTATAGTACCAAGGCGATATTCTTATACTATTAAGTGAATGCAGAACAAAACTCATTAATGTGGATGCCCTAATTTCTTAGAAAGTGTTGAGTGAGTTGAAAATAGTAGGTACAAAACATAATTATTTTGTTTGAAAGTTATTAAGTATTATTGTAATGACTGGAGCAACTCCATTTTATACAAAGTAGCCAACTTAGACTTTCAAAATCAGAGAAGCAGCCAACTCAAGGTCTGAACTTAGTTCCAGTAAGTCACTTTCCCCCCATAAGTTTGTTTTTTCCTTTTAGAAATAGCTGACCACAGAAAAGAATATCATCAGCGAGACACTACAGCTATGTTTCTTGCCCCCCCCAAGGGAAAATAACCTCAAAAATATCCTTTCTTTCTTCCTAATATGCTGAAATGATTATAATCAGAAAGATCCTTCCTGTCAAGGTCTCTATACATCTGTGAATAAAATGACTAACAATTGCTGTTTTGGCTCTGTAAACTTGCTTATTGCTGCATTTAAGGGTCAGTGTGACTGCACTGTCCTTGTAACTGCCAATACCACAGGAATGAGGCAGATTGTGCTTTCTGTCTTTAAAGATGCCTTTTCTCTCACGCAGTTTTACTATAGTCTCCCTTTTCTGGTCTCTGGGGACTGTCAGTCTTGCTTCAGCAATAAATTTGACTCATTAAAAACTGAATTGGGTCTGGTCGTCTTTTCCTAGTGGTCTCAAACTCTGTAACATCGTCATAAAATAATGGCACTGTAGCATTCAGGAAATCATACAGTATATTTCTACTTTATATTGTCTATTTAAATTTTGGCAGGGGGGAGCTTTTCAGGGTAGGGTCTCCCTGTAGCCCCAGCTGCTCTGAATTTCACTATTGTAGACCAGCCTGGTCTCAGACTCACAGAGAACGGCTTGCCTCTGCCCCCCGAGTGCTGAGTTTGAAGGCATGCACCAAAACTATGACCAGCTAAAATTTTAATTAATTAATTAATTAATTAATCGGTCTTTTCGAGACAGGATCTCCCTTTAGCCCCAGCTGACCTGGAACTCACTATGTAGAGCAGGCTGGCCTTGAACTTGCAGAGATCTTCCTTCCTCTGCCTCCCGAGTACTAGAATTAAAGCTGTGTGCCACCATGGACAGCATATATTATCTGCTAAATATATACTTTTGTTCAATGCTATTATTCATTTAATCTACTTAACCATTTTCTAATATGAAATGTTTTTTAATATATTGAATAGCCCAGATCAAGTGTAAGACAGTAACTATAAATAGTTGAATTTACAGTAAACATCTAGAAAGAAAAGTTACAATTTTGGCATAATACTTTACATTATTTTCAAATTTTACAAGGTTTTAATTTTAACTTTGTGTGTGTGTATGTGTGTGTGTGTGTGTGTGTGTGTGTGTGCAGTACACATGTGTGCTGGTGCCTGTGCAGGCCAGAATAGGGCATCAGTTACTTGAAGCTTCTGTTACAGGTACTTTTGAGCTACCTGCCTGATGTCAGTGTTGGGAACAGAACTCTGGTTCTCTGCAAGAGAAGTTCATATTCTTTCATGCTGAGCCATTTCCAGCCATATTTTCTATTTTGATGAGCTCAAAGATTCATTACAATCTCTGGATTTTAATTTTGTTTGATGCATACTATAAATGATTCAATCATTGTTAGTCTGTCTAAAATTCTGATTAGCATCAACTTTAATATTTATTTATTATATAATATTCCACAGCTAGTGTAAATGTCCATAAATATTCAAAAATCCAAGAAGAGACAACTTTACTCATTAATATACTTACTGCTATGTAAAATGCCACCCAGGTAACAGTTCACTTAAAATCATTTTTATTCATTTTTCTGCTTGACTGAACAACTTTTCAAGGATGTTAGCTTTTCCTATTTCTTTTTCCATCTGAGGAAGCTTAGAAATCAAAGTAGTGTACTTACTGTCTTTTGTAACTTCTGCCCAAAGAGATTTATTTATATTGTACCAGAAACCCTCAAAAAACATACAAAGGCTTTTCTTACAAAATCCCAGATGAATTACACATGCTGAAAAGAATTTATCAGCACGGTACTAAATTGTCTGTTGAAAACTGCTAGCTTAAATTTGATGTTTCTGTTCTCTGTCACTCCTCTACTTCAATTTTTCCAATATATCATATATTCTCCAAAATAAAGATTATCTAAGAGACCCTCAGAGGTCTTTAGTCCTTCCTTTATCCGCAGAGACTTTGCAGAAATCTTTCAAGTCCTTTACATTTTTCATGTATTTTCCAGCACTGAGGAGAAAGAAATTCTAAGATCTCAGTTCAATATATTTAACATAATTTATAGGGTCAATTTTTTGTGCTGTAACTGAAACCTGCTTCTTACTGTTTCTATATCTATGAAAGAGAAAAGATAGTCAGTTGCTTTTTACTCACTTTTAGTAATAACTCCCAAAACGTCAAATGATCCTGTCAAATTGACAGTCACAATAAAATTATCCACTTAAAACAATAACAGAAATATGTTTATAGATACGTATTTATATAATATATAAAATTATGAAAATATATAAAATATATTTTTGGAGTTGGAGAGATGGCTTAGTGGGTAAGAGTACTAACTGCTCTTACACAGTACCCTGGTTCAATTCCCAGCAGCCACATGGTGGCTAACAACCATCCATAAATCCAGTTCCAGGGGATTTGATGCCCTCTTCTAACTTCTGCAGGCACTGCACAACATGGGTGCACCTACCTACATGCAAGCAATACACTCATACACATACAATAAAAACAATAAATAAAATATAAAATAAAATAGAATATATTTTCAGTCTCTTTTGGTGTCCAAATATTTAGATTTATAGTCTTAAACATATATTGACTTGAAGAAAATATTTATGCACTATTTGAAATTTCAGGCACAATAATTTTAGTTTATCAGGTACCCTAAATCATTTTATTTTCCATTTTTTTTCTTGTTTTCAAACTTGATACAAAATTAAAGCATCTCATCCTTCAGACTAATGTATGTGAATTGTACCCCCCATGCACACACTCACACATATGCAACCACATACAGCACACATATTCACACACATGCATACACAGACGAGATAGCTAATTGAAAAGTGTACAGTAATCATATGGTTCAAGAAAAAAAAAACTAAAAAGTAATGGTTTTATACACTTAATATTTACATAATC
>NW_008360303.1:1102838-1108397 GCF_000622305.1 Nannospalax galili
CTAAAAAGTAATGGTTTTATACACTTAATATTTACATAATCAAGTAGACTTTTCCATCTAAAAATGTCTTAATTGTTAAATTTCTGTTAACATTAATTTTGGCAGCATTTCTTGTGAATAATGATATTTAAGTTGATTTTTTACAACTGTTTTTAAAAACACAGCCCCAAACTCCTTTGATATAACTGTTGTAATGCATAGCAACTAACGACCAGTGTTAGAACTATGGGAGATTATCTTTTTATTTAAATGACCTTTTCTCCCTATTATAGAAGGAACATATACTAGCTTTAAGCATTTCAAATGACTAATATTATTTCTCAAACTCTACCTCCCAGAGAACTGTTACATTTTTATTCTTCTGGAGGGACATCATAAATGATCTTAATCTTTCCAAAGAAAAAGCTAGCTAAATAAGCAACAGTATGACTTATGGTTTGGTATTAGGGTCCTTTGATGCCAGATAGATCTCCTGAGGCATGCTGAGATGATCCACCTGGACAATCTGTGGGGCTCATGTGATACCACTGCATTACAACTTTGGACGTAATCACTCACCAGAGCACTGTTAACTGGCCCAAACTCCCTGATATCACATGTTTACACACTGTGGGAGTACTGCTTATGACTCCACAGGAAGCAAAGTGTTGAGAAATTTCCCAGGTGCTTTCTTAGGTACCTTTTTTCTTGGAAAATATCAGTGTAACGTTTTGCAATGAGTTATGTAAGTTCTTCTGTGAATTATCAAAACTGAAGGAGGTTTGTGGAAACTCAGGAAGTTGTGTTGGTATCAGAAACTAAATAAAATGCTTGCCTAATTACATGACTGAAAATTCTTGCAGATGTCTATTGGACCCAGCAACAAACAAAGAAACTTACTTTGAAATTTTCTTAAACAACAACAGCATGTATAATTGTTAAAAAATATATACTTTAATCTTACTGAAGTGGCTGATTAATTCTGTATAACCTCATTTTCTTAATAATCAACTGGCTGGAGGCCTTTATCCTCTAGATAGAAATCATGGAGGGTAAGAAGCTCTCCTAGTACTAGTCATTGGCAGCCTTCCTAACCTGTAGGATTTTGCCAGCAAGCTCTCGTGGTAGGATCCTTGGATTTTAAGTGTTTCAGCTCTTGTGCAGGCCTAGAAAGTGAGGATTCCTTAGCCTCATGAAATAGCTGGTATTGTAGCTCCTGGGCCAACCTAAGTATTCAGATTCCTGAGTACCTTATCCAGTTAGTGTTAGGTGTGTCTGCCGGCCCTTAGCACTAAAGAGTTGGCATCTCTCTGGAACTCCTCCAGCAACCAGAAACCAAAGTATTTTAAATCTTCTTTTCTTACAGCTGTCTACCGTTCTCCAGCCTTAACTCAGTTCCCTGTCTTGCCACCTCTCTACCACTGCCCTCCTCCCTGCTCTGGCAACTCTTTTGAACAGTTTCTTTAACTCTTCTTTAGCTGTCTAACAGCCTGTCATCTTGACACTTTTGCAGCTTGTCCTGCCAAATGCCCAGATACCCCTGCTGCTGTCACTGGACTGCCTCTTTCTTAGTTGCTGCTCTGTGATCTGGAACTTACTTCATGTTTCCAGCTAAGCCTGCATTGCAAAGAATAGCTCAGGAAAGACTGGGACTTGATGTCAAGACACCAAGGGAGGCAGCCTAGGACAGTGTCTCCTAGCTGATTCACTAAGTGAGATGCTAATTAGGATGATGATTTGCCCCATTTCCCCAACATCTTGTTATCAGGTACAAAAGTACAGTGGGATTATTATGTGGCTAGCAATGAAGTATACATTTAGAATAGCTAGAAAAGAAGATCGAATGTTTACAGTGCAATGCAGTAGAGTGATGGACATTTGAGATAGTGGTAGCCATGCAAATTCCCTTGGTCTGGCTTTTGCTAATTGAATGCATGTATTTAAGTGTCACAGTGTGTCTTTTATAAATGAACAATAACTATGTGTCAGCTGCACGTATTTTAAATGGTAGATTTTAATAATGCTGAGAAATAGGAAGCCTAGTCTTTTATTGTCATTTCTGCTTTAAGCTTTACTCATTTATTCTTTTTATTATTCTATTTTAAAATTTTTAATTGAATTTTTGTGTATTTCATACATAGAATTATCTTTATACCTCCTCTCTTCCCCAGCTATCCATCCTGAATATACCTGATCTCTTTTTACTCATTTATTTTTAATAAGTTAGGAAATGTTTTCTAGTTACAAATTTAGTCTTGAACATAAAAGAAATAAGACAAACAATAATTTATTAGTGAAGATACTGCAAAAAGAGAAACAAATAACAAGGCTATTAGTAAGTGAGCAGAAGAGAAGTTGGGCTGTTTGCGCAAGCCTCAAGCTAACCATTCTATTGATATACCCAGTTGTAATTATCACAGTAACAAACATGGTTTGAGCTGAATATTCTTATGATAGTGTCTGCTTAATGTTTTCTGACAATCTGTTCAGTAAGATTATATTGAATTTTATTTGAAATTAGAAGAAAAGACACAAGAGATTTTTTAATTGCTTAGTCTCAATAATAGTTTATTTCAATATAAAAAAGTGGTATTCCAGACGTGATATACTTTTATATTGCATGATAATACAATAATTGTATTGTGGAAATAAAATCAATTTCAAGTTACAATGAGGCATAATTTTTGGCTCAATTTATCTGTTTGTGAAAATGCATAAATTTTAGCACACTCCATATAATTGTACATATGCATTACATTTTAGTTGATATTCTTTAAGAACTTTGTCAAACTGCTACTCATTGATCAATTTGATGACATAAAAATTATTTTAATAATAAGTTTTATATCTCCAATATGAATCACTAATAATATTCTGAGATATTAGGGTTTCTTTTGTTTTCCTCATATCTTACCCTGTGAAACAAACAAACCTGAAAACAAAAATGAAGCCAGGAACCACGCGCTAAGCTTGATTGCATGTGTATTTAACTGATCACTGATTGTTAGAGACACTTCATGTGTGTTAAATATCACTTTCAAGTTTTTAGGGGACTCCAATGAAGGTTGCATAATACTTTCTTCAGTGCATTGTCATTGAACTCTTTCCTTGTGTGTTGGTTTTGCAATGTGCCAATTTGATTTGAAGGTTAAACTACCCTTCAATGACTCCTCTACCCTGTTTGTTTCTGGGTGGGTTGACGCAGAGAAGAGATGTTTATGTTAGATTCTGAGAGAGAAGTGAAGTGATGACCATTTTTTGCTTGACACCACTTGTATCCTAACCACTGATATTTTCCTTTTGGCATGGGGCACTGGCCAAGATCCTGCACAATGCTTTATACACCCCTGAATTTCCCTGTAGCTTCTCTTAACATCTGGTTCAGTTGTGTCTTCTGCCCTCTAATGAAAGACTCAGACATTTGTTGGTTTTGTTTTCAAAATAAACTATATCTAAGGTCAGAGATGACTAGACCTGATGCAGTTTTCAGTCTACCTGATTTATGGGTTTCATCATAGCACTAACACATTTGCATATAACGTGCTGTGATGATTCTCACACCCTTTGTTAATTTCTTATTCACCTTCCCCCTTTTCTACCCTTCCCTTCCATATCCTTGCTATCACACTTTTAATTTCGTTTCTTTTCTTCCTTAAATTTTGTTTGCTCTTAACCATGATTGCCTGACATCCCACTCCAACACTAGTCTCAGGACAACAGCTTTAGAGAAAACACTCAGTTCTCACCAAAAAGTATAATCCTCAGAAGAAATGCATGTGTTCCCATAACATTAGCTTTCTGTTTTCTACTAGAATGTCAGCAATGAATATATACTTTATCACATTGAGGAAATCCATAGCTATTTTATTTGCTTTTAATAGAAGTTCTTTTCAATTGCAAGAAAGTGTTAGATTTTGTCTAGTGTTTTTCTCAATCTAATGGCATTGTATAAATTTTTCTCTGTTAATTATATTTCACTTCTGAATGTTCAGTCATTTTTTTTGTTCCTAAGATACAACTTCGACACATGGTATTTTGTATTGCTAGATTCAGTTTACTAGAATTTTTAAAATAATTTTTGTATCTCGGGCCTGGAGAGATGGTTTGGAATTTAAGAGCACTGCCTGCTTTTGTAGAGGACCTGGGTTTGATTCCCAGCACCAACATGGCGACTAAGAACCATCAATAACTCCTGTTCTAGGGTGTAAGAAGCCCTCTTCTGACCTCCATGGGCATTGAACCACAAATGTACACTTACATACATGCAGGAAATACACTGATACATGTAAAATAATAAAATATTTTTAAAAATTTTACACGAGCCATTGGTCTGTCATTCTATTTTCTAAAAATAATGCCATTATCAGGATGCAGAGAAATAACATTCTCATGGAACACATTGGGGCGCGTTCCCTCTTTCTCCATTTTTAGAGTCTTCTTTTGCAACATTTTAAGATGTAAAACACACAATAATTTATTGGGTTTTACAGTTAAGAACAGCAACAAAATACATATGTCTGTGGATATGTGTTTATTCACATATCAATAGTTTCTCAGAGATATTTATGATAAAATTAAATTATGCCTTGTCATATATTTTGTCATATGTTTTCTCTGAAGCTACAGGAAGCTCATGCTATTTTCTCAGTGTGATTCCACTCTACAGAGACTTGAAGTCAAGAACAGAATTTTAAAATTTTAAATGCTGTGTTATTGCATACATTATCTTCATCCTAACCGTTATGATAAGCTTTAATGGACAGTAATAGGAAAGTGAAAAAAGGTAATGACTTATCATGTATAAAAGAAAAATGTGAAAAATTAGAAATTACTTTTGTAAGAGATTGATATATATATTATATATTATATATATATGTATAATGTTTTATGTTATTTTTAGGTAAATAGAAAAGTTAAAATCATGGTTACATACATATCACATAAAATACTATACTGGCATGTAGGAGTTAAGAATACAGTTGCTTCTGTCTCTTATCTCCTGCCATTATATTTATTTATGCTATCTGAGATTCAATAAATTATTCATGGTAATATAATATTAAAGGCAAAATTCTAGATTTGAGGGGACAACATTGAGATATAGAAAATAGTGCTTCTATTTCAAGTTTTACAAGATGGGTAGGTTGAATAATACGTCTGGACCATTTTGTCTGATTTTTGAAAGTTTTTTTAAATTGAGGCTGTTCAGGGGAACAATTTCTGTTTTATTATTTAACCTCATTTCTGCTCTTCATTATGTTAACATGTGACTACTAAAAGTCATTGATGTTATTTTAAGTGCTTTCCATTCTTTAATTTTTCATTTTCCTCTATAAACTGTTTTCAATAGTTAATATGTTGAACGTGGAAATGTTTTACTAATTTAGTTATATGCTTTCTGATGTGATATAGACTTGGTATGACGCAGTTTATAATTTTTGAGATTTTATACCGATATGATAATTATTTATTCTTGCTATTTTTATAGAATTTCTTTTCTGAACTTATTAATCATTTGATTAAAAATAGTCATAGTTGTATCAGGAATCAGCCTACTTGAAATAAAAGCATTGTGTGATA
>NW_008360303.1:1108492-1129251 GCF_000622305.1 Nannospalax galili
TGTTAACATGAAAAGACTAATCAAAATCATAGTTAAACTTCTATTCTTTAAGGTCTGGAAGCAAATAACCTTAAAAGAAATAAGGAGCAAGATATAAGATTATAAATAATACTTAGATCACAAGATCATTTTGAGAATTTTAGGAAAAATTTCTTAATCGATTATAGTTTATATTTGATAGTTCAAATATAAAATCTTTGTATTTATATTCAAATATATTAAATATATCTATAAAATAAATAATTACAACCATATTGAATTTATAGGGCTAATACCAAACAAAATTTTGTTCCCCTGGTCCCAAGAGTAGTCTCTTGTTGTGTATCTCAGATCTAGGTTATTTTGATAGAATCCACATTTGTGATTGTTCATATGTGTGTGCATGTAGTTAAGTATGTATACATGTATACTTTGAATGTTCCTGTGGCTGTCAACTGGGAATCAATTCTTAAAGAATAATCCCAGCTGTTGTATGGAGCTTCGCCCGTGAAATTATTTTATTGCTTCAAATCTCTTCAATTTCTCCTTTTGACAACAGCCAGAAAAATATAAATCTGCTTTGTCCATGCCCTGTGATTATTTTATAAGAACCCAAAATAGTTTCCTACTGCAGGAGAGTTTAACATAATCCTATAACATATGTTTTTTTAAGAGTTACAATTTTGTCTACACTCAAAGCGATTACGGTCATTAGCAATTATTCTGCAACCACAGAAATAGCATTAGTTTTAAAGCACATATTCCCACTGAATTATATACCTTGGTTTTAAGAAGCTTCCTTTGAGGTAACAAGCTCACTCACTAGTGTTAAGATTTATTGTAAAGGTCATCTAACTTAATTTTCATTGAAACACCTGGTTTTTATTACTCTTCAACCAAGATATGACTATATTTCCTGTAATCCCCACAGTATTTCATATCTGCCAATCTTACAACTCTTCTGCAGAAAAAATATGATCTGCTATTCTCATAAATTGTCGGGATGAAATTTTCTTGGAGATCTTAAAAGTGCTTTGGGGCAACCTATAGCTGTTGTAATAAATGGTGTTACTTAATGGTTTGCAAGTATAGATTACAATAATAGAAAATTCTGGCCAGCTTAACTTGATACATTTTATTCCATTGTTCAAATATCTTACATTGATGGTTTTCTTCATACCTGCCTTCCTTTTCCCCCATAAACTAAATGGGATACAAGTACAAATATTCTTTATCACACAGATATTGTTTCTAAACTCACTAACTTTGCTGTTTAGCTGTAGCATTGCCACTGACAGTATGCGTAGTATGCAGTTTACTTTGAAATAGAGGGAAGAAACTCCAAAATTCTTTGTCCCCCGTTAGATATATACATAGTATACCATGAGATTTCCAGAGTCTTGTATTACTATTTTGCTCCAATCTTTTTCTACTTTGAAATCCATTGGATAATCATTCATCTTATCTTACACTTTTCCCTTTATTTGCACTCTATTTTTCTAGTCAGTCATAGGAACTGAAATGCCTACAATTCATCAAAGACTACATAAAAGACTTAAAGTAACAAGAGAAGATGAGGAAAACACAGTTCCTTTATGCCTGAAACTTATATGTCTATGGCCTATAAAACTGTGTATTTGTTCATGAACTGCTAAATAAACCACGATTTGTTCAAAGATTAGGATTATTACTTTTTTCAAGTAGAATCATGATATGTTACTCTCCTGTTTTTCAAAAAAAGTTTATAGCTAGTATGACAAGTATATAAAGAGATTGGTGAGAGCAGGAAAATTACTTTTTCATGATCCTCCACATACTGGTTTGTCCTACAGTGTGGGAATCATGCATGCCCCAGCAATATGCTGCGCAGAAATCCCAGATGTTATGTAGTATATAGGATACTGAAAGCATATATTACCCTTGAGCTCTGAATCAATCCTTTCTACATGCATTTCTTTGGGAAATAAGATAACTAGTCTGAGAAATATTTTCTTTATTTGTGTTCTTTTCTCTAGCACCATTTTTAAAAACTTCAAATTATTTAATCACCTACAACTCTTTTTATTGTATATATTTCTAACTAGAGCATAAATCAGAGGCTGAGTCAGTTTTACTTATCAAGGAATGTTCATTAAAACCAACCAAATAACATAGTCCCTGCAAAATCATTTAATGAAAATTATACAAAATAATAAAAAAAATAACTTGCAAAGCATACAAAGGCAATGCAAAACATAGTTCAAAGTAGATTCACGAAGGGATTATAAGTAAGTTGGAGAAGGCATCTCTCAGTTTGTCTTTGTATAGTCCCCTCTGAGTTATACTGAGCTAGGATAATTTAGCATACTGATGTTTCACAGACAATTTAGTTGGCAACCATCTTGGTTAAACACTGTTAGAAGTTTGGCGTAAACTTAGCTGATAACATCTTGGCAATTTTGCTTTATATTATTTCAAAATTGTTCAGTAGTGGTTGATGAGAGGTCAAAATTGTTAAACTCTCTACTTCAAACAAGGGCACCTTATCCTTTAGAGTTGCTTTTTATAGACTTTTATACCAACTTAGATTCACATTTCTATTACATTTTCTATAGGATATCCTGATGATAATTACTACTCAGGTGCAAATTAAAGGACAATTTTGATCAAAGTAATTATAATTTGGATCACAGTTCTATGACAAAACAGTTCAAAGGATAATTCCTTACTAAGTATGTGGTAGAGGTTTACAAAAATGATTAAGAAATTGTTAGAGCCTTCTTTCCAATCATGAAAAAAAAAACCTTTGCAATTATAATTATTGACATTATGTACCTTTTGAAATAAGTTATATGTCTTATAGATTACATATCAAAGCACATAATATTTATAAGAAAATAATGTTTGGGTATTAAATAATCACATTTCTTTAAGATCCATTCCTACTTAGTTTTGTGCTCTTAATACACTTGTGTCACATTTCAGTGCTTCTGGAGCTGTTGTAAAGGTTCATTGTTCCATTAACAAACCACTTATATTGAACGTAAGTCAATCGCATTCCTACTGTCTAACATCTTTGCTTTTTAATTCTGTGCTTTACTTCTTACCAACCAAAATCATTTAATGCAATCAACTTTATGTTCTGCTGAACAGGGAGATGATTATATCTATTTCAGGTAAAATCCCATTGGATTGATATTTAAATGCAGTGCAATGAATGGAAAAACTTGTTAGTTTGTGGTCATGCTTTGATTGTGATTTACCCTAGTGTCAAAAATCCATAATTCTAATTCTCTTCTGCTCAAAAGAGTCAGCTAAGAAATAAATGTCAAAACAATAAGGACTAGATGGCAAAGAAAGATGAAAATTCACTATCTTAATAAATGTTGAACGATTATTTCTCAGTACTAATTAATTTGATTACTGCACCACCTATGCTACTTACAATTTAGTATTGTTGAGATTTCTTTTCTTTTTTATGTTAGATACTCAACTTTATAACCCTAATCTATTAAAAATCCATAATTTTTTGAATCAAAATCTTTATCACTTTCCTCTTTATTTTTGAAAAGAAAATTACTGCACTAGTACAGAATTTTTATGCAAAGCCAAGACCAATACTTTGTTTAGATTAACTCCTAATAATAAAAGCATTGTTACTATGAATGGTAATTTATTATTCTGATTATAAATATTTTGTACTGATATTTAGCATTTTTCTAAGATAATGATCATATGTAAGATGAAATGAAATTTAGTAACAAATATAGGTGACCATGAGGGACCACATATAATAAGGAATCCTATTATACTGCAGGAAATGATCACTCTGGGAAGCAGCACTAGCTTTCTGAGCTTACTGCTTAAGTCGTGTAAAACTGGACGAGAAAAAGAAACACTAGAAATTACACAAAAGGGAATAAACCTGTTTTAGCAAAAGAAGAAGTAGATGTTGTCATGATCATAATTCTGCCCCTGCACTATAAATATCTGAATCTATAGCTCAGAGAGTCCCTTCCCGTGAATAAATACATTTTGATGCAACAAATACGGTCATTATTTCTTTGGAGGAAGTTATGCTTACATTTACAAAAATGTATACAGCAAGTGTAATTATAAATTACTAAACTTTTATTTATTAACTTTACATGTAAATGTAAATTTAACTGACAAAAGATAAATATAAAGCAAGGTGTGGTGGTATGTGCTTTTAATCCCAGCACTTGGGAGGCAGAGGCAAGAGGATCTCTGTGAGTTCAAAGCCAGCTTTGTCTACATAGTAATTCCAGGCTAGCTGGGGCTACAGTGAGTCCCTATCTCAAAAAGACAAAAATAAATAAATAAATAAATAAATACACATTTACTGAGTATCATGTTATATTTTCATACACATATACATTTTCTAATGCTTACATTAAGATAACAGACACCGGGGATGGAGAGAAGGCTCAGCGGTTAAGGACACTGGTTGTTCTTGCAAAAGACCTGGGTTTGAATCCCAGCACCCACATGGCAGCTAACAACTGTAGTAACTCCAGTCCCAGGGGACCCGACAGCCTCTTCTGACCTCCCCAGGCATTGCACGACACAGGTGCACTGACCTAAACGCAGGCAACACACGCATACACATAAAATAATAAATTTTTTTAAAAAAAGATAACAGACAGACACCTTGAATATTTATCATTTCTTTAAGAAAAATATTTTTTCCTAGCTTTTTAAGGCAATTAATTATTGCTACTGATAGTCCTAAATATGCATAGTTTTAAATAAAAAAAAAAAGAATGTTAAGGTGCATTATTGAAGAAAAGAAGCAGGAATATTTTTTAATTCCTAGAATCAAATGAAGATAATAATACAATTTATCAGAACATCTGAGAAACAGAGAAAGAAGTTCTAAAAAGAAAGTTCATAATATCAATGTTCACATTAAAGTACCAGAGAGATCTCAAACATAACCTTACTGCTCTACCTCAGATTCCAAGAAAAATGGCAGATAATACAAATGCAAATACACTGGATGGCAAGAAAAAATAATGATTAAAACAGAAACTAAGGAAATGGAATCTAGAATAATAATATATAGAATAATCTCGCACAAATTATCTCACTTATATTTGAAAAGATAAACAAGTTGACAATTCAAAGTAACCAAAACAAGAGAAAGTTGATTCAAAGTTTTGAAATTAGTGATGAATGGGTAAACATTATGACTGATACTTGTGAAGTTCAAACAATCATTAGAGAATATTCTGAAAATTTATATTTAAAAGTCTGGAAGAAGTAGAATTGGATAAATTCGTAAACATTAACTTACATTAAACAAAGATGCATACAAGCAACCAGTTTCGTAACAATGAAGAGAGTGAAGTAGAAATAAAAATCTGCCAACAGTGAAAACCCAGGACTGCAGACAGTCACTGAAAATTCTCACAAGAATGGGCATCAATACATTTTATGATGAGTAATTCTTATTGTCACCTTTACAGAATATATAATCATCTAGGAGATAAACCCCAAGAAACACCTATAAGCATTTATCTAGTACTAGGTATGCCTTTGAGGGATTATCTCAATTCAGACAGGAAGAGTTCTCCTAAACTCAAACAACACTATTCTCTGGACATGGTTCTGATTGCATAACAAAGAAAAAGCTAGCGGAGCATTCATCATTTTTGCTTTCTGACTCTGGGTGCAGAGTGACCAGCTGTCTCAGTTCCTGCCTCAAGACTTTGCCATCATGATGTTCTGTATCCTTGAACTGTGAACCCAAATGAACCCTGTACCCCATAAATTGCTTTTGTCAGTGTATTTTATCATAAAACAAGAAAAGTAACTAATATACTTCTCAAACCATTCCCAAAAGTTAATAGAAGTTACACTGAACTCATTGTACAGAGCCAGATTTACAATAACAAAACAAGGTAAGAGCTTAGCATGGTGGCACAGGCCTTTGATACCAGTGCTCAGGAGGCAGAAGCAGGTGGATCTATGTGAGATTGAGGCCAGCCTGGCCTACATCCTGAGTTCCAGACCCACTGGGACCAAGGAGGACCCTCTCAAAATAAATAAATAAATAATAAATAGAATAGAACAATTAAAAAAGAAAAAGAAAATGAAAACCACTGAACAAGCTTCCTGATTATCATAGGAAAAAATTCTCATTAAAATATTTTAAATGAAAAGTATATTAAAAAGAGTCAAGAATACATTAAGTAACAGGGCCTGAAAGCTCATGCCTTTAATCTCAGCATTTGGGAAATAGAGACAGGTAGATGTCTCTGCACAACAGGCTAGTCTGCTCTACATAGTGATGTCTACGCAAGCCAGAGTTACACAGTGAGGACCATATTTCCAACACAAGCATGAATAAAAATCATTATGAGGATTATACATCTTTACAAAGTAGGTTTTAATCAATGAATTTAAAGTTTGTTTTGATTTCATTTCATAGATGTAAAGTTGACTCAGCATACATAAATTAATAAATGTGATAAAATTATTAAATAGAGTAAAATACAGAAGTTACATGATTATTTGAATAGGTGATGAAAATGATTTTGACAAAGCTCATCATCATTCATGATTAAAATCCTGAAGAAACTGGAAACTATCTTTATTAAACAATAACAAAACTTTAACAACAAAACTTTATTAAATGGATTAAAAAACACAAACCATTTCTTCCAAAATCTTCAGTGAGAAAAAGGCATCTACTCTTATTCAATGTAGTCCTTAAACTTTTCACTAAAGCAACAACATAAGAGAAATAAATGAAAATGCTACAAATAGAAAAAGAAGCATTCAAATTTGCCCTATTTGGAGATGACATTATCCTGTAATTAGAAGATCCTAAAGACTCATTCAAAATCCTCTTAGATCTTTTAGCCACTCCCAGGAAAAACAGAAAAACAAACAAAACAGGATGATCCTGGCACAAAAGCAGACTTGTAGACCAATGGAATAGAGAAAATGAACAAGAAATAAACCCACAGTAATTACAATCATCTAATTTTCAACAATGTTAAAAACTTACACTGCAAGAAAGATAACATCCTCCAAAGGGTGCTGGTAATACTGATTATTCACATGTAAAAGAATGAAAGTTGATACATATTTCTCACTCTGCGCATGAAACAATTATGAGAATTAAATGCTTTAGTATAACACCTGAAACTCTGAAATTGATAGAAACAAAAGAAACAGGTTAAAAACATCAATATAGAGTTAGAAAAAGGCTTAACGAAAAGCATTCTAATAGCACAGGAATTAACCCTAAGAATTGACTAATATTATTTCATTAATTACAAAAACTTCTGCACATCAAAGAAAGCAATCTTTTGAATGAAAAAACAAACCATATATAGTGAGAATAAAAAAAACTTTTGCCAGTAATGAATATAGTATTAATATTTAAAAAGTATTTTGGGGGGCTGGAGAGTTGGCTTAGCAGCAACTGTCTGTAACTCCAGTCCCAGGGGATCTGACAGCCTCTTCTGACCTCCTGGGGCACTGTAGGACATGGGTGAACTTACCTACATGCAGGCAATAAGTGTTTGCTCTGGCAGCACGTTTACTAAAATTGGAATGATACAGAAAAAATTAGTATGGCCCCTGTGCAAGGAAGACATGCAAATCCATGAAGGATTCCATAGTTCTGTTTTAAATTGCAAAAATGGAATACATGTGCCAACAAATCATCAAATCAGTAAATGCACTGAATTGAATAGAAACTTTTCAAAAGAAGAACCACAAATAGCTTAGGAATACTTTAAAATATTCAGACATCTTAGTTATCTAGAAAATGCAAATTAAAACTACTGTGAGATTCTTTTTCAGCACATTCAGGATGATTGCTAAGGAAAGAGTTGATAACAAATGCTGGTAAAGATGTGCAGAAGCAGGAATGCGCATGGTGCAGCCACGTTCAAAATAACTACAGAGGCTTCTTAGAAAGTGCAGTCACCAGGTCACTGAGCTATATCTTTTTGGTACATACCCAAAGAACACTAGCACATTCCACAGAGATACTTGCACCATCCATGTTTATTGGAGAAGGATACACCCTGTAACACTTATAAAAGGCAGGAAATTGTGATCATTATTACATAGAGCTCTGAAAAAAAAGTGAATAATTATCAATACACTTAAATATAGTATTTGGATATGAGAGTCCCATCAAAGAAACTAAAAAAAACTTGGCTTTAGGCCAATAGAAGTAAATATAGTACGATTTTCAGAAAAGAATGTGTACGTTAATGCTGGACTAATTTAGTCAACAGTATTAATTACACAGAAGAAGAAACTGTGCTTCCAGGCCTAAGAAAATTAATAATTGTGTCCTCCAAGTGTGGGTGTACTGCTGCAAGCTTTCAATCCCAGTGCTCAGGAGGCAAAGGCAGGCAGATCCTTGTGAGTGGGAGGCCATCTTGATCTGTATAGGGAGTTCTAGGTCTGCCAGGTCTACATAAGTAAAACCATGTCTCTACAAACTAAAATTTGTGTCCTCTAGGAATTCATTCAGTGCACAGACAAGTGACACATATCATATAATCAAATACCAAGTTGAAAAAGTGGCATAAATGAGTGATATACAGCAGGAGAAACAGCTCATTTAGTAAAGTGCTCACCACACAAGCATGAAGACTTGAGTTCAAGCCCCACCCCCGACCTATGTAAAAGCCAGACAAGGCAGCAAGTATTTAATCCCTGTGGTGGGGAAGCCATCAGCTCTTTAGGGAGAAGGTTGGCCTCAAAAAGTAAGGTGGAGAGCAAAAGCAGAGGACAACAAATGTGGGTCTTTTGGCTTCTACATGCACACACATTTAATAAATGTTCCTATACCACATACACATATATACATGCAATAAATACATAAATATATATGCTATATTATTACATTCAAATAACTTTGACCAATAATAAAAAATAAAGTCATTTAATCATTTACTACACAAAGACGGATTTCTTTCTAGTATGTTTGTCATATTTACATTCAGAGAACTATACCAAAGCTATGCTTTTTAGTTTATGAACATTAAAGAAGGTTTATAAGCACTTAAGTAATAATGTCTTTTGTATCTTAATAAACTGATTTTCTTTTAAGGAAATTGCTTATCTGTTTGGTAACCTGTCCTTTATACAATAAAGCAAACAAAAACAAAGTAGTGAATTACGGAGAGGGCTTTAATGCATATTGAAAGTTTATAACAGTGTCTCTATTTTGCACACTTATAGATATGAATTCTAGATATTTTGAGATCTCTGTAGGACTTCATAGTTCTTAATTTGATTACTATAAGAAAGGAAGTAATGATTTGTTTTACTATTTCAGTATTTTATATATGAGATATTCCAAAGCAATGACGTTTGTGGTTAAGTCTATAAATACAAAGATCTAGAGCTAAAACAAGAAATTTGGAGGATTTGGAGTGTAGGAATTACTAAGATGGACAGACACAAGGTTGGGTATGCACAAAACTCATTATGAAAGAAGCATATAACAAATAAAATGTATAAAACATGTAATGCCTGAAAAGAAACTTAGAATGAACACAGTTCAGTGCTTACTAGGCATCAAAGAGTTATTTTTCACATTTTATCATTTCTCTACCATATTTGCTAAATAATTTCAACGTGATAGCTGCTTTGCTAAGGGCCTGAGCAAATTTCAGTGTCAATGGTAACACAGAGTAAAAACGCAATGGAGATGAGGGATGGTCAGAATTGCTTTTTGGTAATTTTCAGTTAGGCAGAATGAATACCTTCTACAGATCTGCTATACAACACTGTGTATTGCACATTGTACAGTTATTACTGTATTGTATACTAGTCATTACAAAGGTAGACTTTACATGATTGCATGATTAAAAGAAAGACTGAGGGGATAAAGGAAAACACAAGGCAATGAACACAAAGGCATTTGCTAAGAAGTACCTAGAGCAAAACTGAACCTAGTGTCTCACAAGAGGGATGTGACAGTTCTCCTTGTCTCTTTGTTTAGAGCAGGACAGGAAGTCAGCACAGTTTGCTTGGACATGAATCAGACTGAGGGCCCGACATGTCCTCTATCTGTTACTATTGCTGGAATATCTAGATGTCCAGAACTTAGAAATCTGGAGTTTATTGGAAATTCAGAACTCTTCAAAGTAAAGGAAGTTATGACAATTTATGTTTCAACTTGATTAAGATAAAGAGTGGCTAGATAGACAGGAAAGCATTATTCTTGGGTTTGTCCTTATGGACATTTCCAGAAGAGATCAACATTTAAATCAGTAGACTGAGAAAGAACTTTTCTTCACTAACTTATGGAGCATCATTCAATCCCTTGAAGGCTTCTGTCAAATAGAACAAAAGAGCAAAGCGAAGATCTGTCTCTTCCTTTTATCCGTATTCTATCATCAAACAAAAAAGCTCTTGGTTCTTGGGTATTTGAAAAGCAGGGCCTATACAACCTTCCATCTTTTGGATTTTTACATTTAGACTAAATTTTCCACAAAATATGCTTATTTTTAACTTGTAGAAATTAGATAGTGGGATTTCATGACCTCTGTACTCATGAGACAATTCCTGTAATAAATTTCTCTTTGTTAAGTCTTTTGTAGTTGTTCTGAAAAATCTTTAATACAGGAGCCACTAGTTGTCTTATAATTGGGCAAACCTAGTCCTCTGGGTATGGAGAGATTAGGCAAGGCCTCTTGATATAAATTATCGGGATTTAAATTCTGGCTCCTATAATACTGGCCTAAGTAACTGGGAGGATGTAATTATTTTTTCTGGTTCCATCTTTATTTCTTTTTCTATAAAATGTGAATTAATGGTAATACCTATCTAGATTTGCTGAAGATAACATGCATTAATGTGGGAGAGTCACCAAAATATTGCATAGTTCATAAAAGCATTTAATGCTATTACTATCCTCTTTGGCATACCACCATAGTATGTAACACTTTATAAATAGAACAGTATTTATTTTTCAGATACATGCTGTATAGCATCTAGAATTCCATTTCTTTAAAAAATCGCTGATTTTTTTTCACCAATGACTGGAGGGTTTATGTCAATACTGCTAGTATTGCATCTCACTTGCAATAAATGTATCATTTAGACATTGAATCTAAGAGAAATTTATCCCTGACTTATTATTGTAAATTGCATATATTTACTTAGTATTGATACCATGTGAAAGATTTCAGAAATATATAAAATGTTAATGTAAAATTAATAATATTTAACAGTATAAATGAGGAATTTAGCATTTTAGCTTAAGGACTTATATTCCCACAATATATTATTTTCAACTGTTTATTTATGATTTGCAATTTTAAGCAATTATATGACATTTTGAATTGATAAAATGGGTAATACGATTCTATTTTTATAATTGAAGACTGATATAATTAATATTCATCAATTTTCCTTGCATCTGTTACTGTAACATCTATTATTATACGAATAATTGAAACTGCATATGACAAGTCAATACTGCTTTAATTTTGAAAAAAAACGTAAATAATGGTCTTATGAAAACATACAAATGTTAAATGAAAATGTTTTATTTAAATAGGTAAATTCTGAAGATTTGCCTTAAATTGCACTCACAGTTGTAAACTAAGCTCACTGCTTAGTTTCATACAAAGGCCACATTAGAATTTATGTTTAATGGAGACAATTTGTTCTACACATTGGAAAATTTTATAGGTGAAATAATTTCAAGCTTCAAACAGATAAATAACTTCAAATGCTGAATTAGAGCTTTGTCTTAGTTTTGACAGGTCCTATAATCTGCTGTGGGTAGGGAGAGAAGGCAACTAACAGATTCCTGCTAAAGCACAAAGCCTTCGGATGACACTACATTCTGCAAACCTGAGCATGTCCAGATTATTCAGAACCCATCAAAGGCTTCGGGATGCTGTGAATAATACAACACACTGCAGAAGAGTATAATATAATAGATAAAAGAGCAAGAGTTCCTTATTTAAGTTTTCCTTACTTACCAATAAGCACATAAATTGAATTTATTGATTTTAGGCTGACATATCGAATAGAAATATAAAAGCCAGAACCATGTGCCTATAATTATTTCATATTAGAGAAAAATTCAGGTTATTTCTTTCATCATATTGTTATTTTTGTTGTTGTTAATTTGTTTTTCTCTATTCTAGACAGAACCTTGGATCAGTTCTTCAAACTCCTGAGACCTACATTCCCTGTAAATTTGAATGCAGCCTGTAAACTTCAGGGGCATTACTAATAGGGCACTGGGACCCAGCTTTCTAATCCCTGCCACAGGGATTTCTAAAAAGACAGGAAACTGTGATCATTCTGCAGAACTGTGAAAAATGAATTATCACTACAGTTAAATAATTATAGAATTTATATATGACAGCCCCATCAAAGAGATCGAACACAACTTCTATGTTGGGCAGTAGAAGTAAATGTAGCAAGATTATTAAAATAGAAAAAAATACTCACTTATGCCTGTCCCATTTATTTAACAATACTTATTAAGCATATACTCTAGAGAAGAAACTATGCTATGAGGTACAGATACATAAGTCATATAGGAATTGTCTTGTAGGAGTTCATGTAGAGCATAGATAAATGAAGTATGATACATAATCAAATACCATGGTGAAATGGGTGGGTAGATAACTCATTCCTTAAAATGATTGCTTCACAAGCATGAAGACCTGAGTTTGAATCCCCAGCTCCCTTGCACAAAATCTTTTTGCTGCAGCATACACCTGTTATTGTAGTGCTGGGAGACAGAAACAAGGATTCCAGATGCTAGCTGGTCAGCCATCTAGTTGAATTGTTGAGCTTGTGGTTCAGGGAGAGACCCTGTTCAAAAAATAAGCTGAAGAGTAATGGAGGAAGAATTGGACATCATCCTCTGGCCTTCAGTATGTGCACACCAACATAATATTCGTAGACACAAAACTGATGCAGGTCAAGTATTTATCATGCAAATGTTGTTTCATAGAAGAAGGAGAAAGTATAGGGGTTATAAAGCATATGGAATTTGTGGTAGTACTCAATAATAAGTGGGACTTGGGTTCAATGACATGGATTAGTGGGTAAAGGGAGTTGTTTCTAATCTTGAAGAACTGAGTTTGGTTTCCAGAATACACATGGTAGAAGGGGAAAACTATTTCCTTCAAGTTTTCCTCTAGCTTCCACACATATGCTATGGCACATGTGTGCTGGCACACACACACACACACACACACACGTGCACACACACACATAGAGATAAATAAATTAAATGCAATAAAAATATAATATAAAGGATTTGAATATGATATTAAAGGAAAACAAAATTTCCTGGATAAAGATGAGTAAAATTCTGATGACAAAGCCTTGAATAATTATGGTGAATGTAGAAAAGTTCAGTTCGGCAGCATTTGAAGCACTGTGGAGATGAAGCATGAAAATGAGTTAGGGAAGCTTCTGTAAAAACAAATATGAAATATTTAGCTTTTGATATGTAGCATGTCATAAAGACATGAGAGTAAATTGTGATGGTTAATTTTCCTTATGAATTGAACTTGATTTAGAATCAAGTAGGCGATTACGGCATACTTCTGGGTGTTTCTGTGAGAATGTTTCCAGGGAGGTATTTAGTTGGGGAGTAAGGACACTCATGCTGGATGTGGTTATTACCATCCAATTGGAAGGGGACTTGTCCTAGTTTGTTCCTCATTGCTGTGACAAAATACTCTGACTAATACCAACTTGGGGAGGAAAGGATTTTTTTAGCTTATATATCCCAGGACACAGTTCATCCAGGAAACCAAGGTAGAAACTCAGGGAAGGAACCTGGAGCACAGGCCATGGAGGAATGTTGCTTACTGGCTTGCTCCCCTGGCCCCTGTTCAGCCTGTTTTCTTATGCAATGCAGGCTCACCTGCCCAGGGGTGGCACCACCCACGGTAGGCTGGGCCCTCCCACATCACTTATCAAGAAGATGCCCCTCACACATGGCCACAGGCCATTCCAATGGAGGCAATTTCCCAATTGAGGCTCCCTCAACCCAAGTGTGTCAAGTTGACACTAAAGCTATCCAGCACAGGACTCAACTGAAAAGAAAGGGAAAATGTAAAGCCAGGAAGCAAAAACATTACTCTCTCCTTCCTGGCCTATCAAAATGCTAACGACTATCCTCTATTCATGCTCCAGCTACAGTGATGCTCTGTTCAAGCAAGGAGCCAAGTGACCATGAGGTGAACCATGTGAAGCCATCAGCCAAACTAAATCCTTCTACTTTTAAGTTGTGTGTCTTTGTTACAAAAATGAGAAAATTAACTAAAACAAGGAAAATCCTTTGTGCTGTCTGGCTCTTGGATATGCAACTTCCACAGTTACAATGAAGCTGTTTTTGAGATTTAGTTCCCTCATTGTAAGGAAAGCATAATAAAACTGGTTTATATTTTCAATATCATAAACAAAATAAAAAATGCAATTGCCAATAATATGGTAAATTTGTGTAAATATTTTGTAAAACATTTAATAATTCAATAAGTAGTTTATGAACAAGTCATGGTTCTATGAAAGCAATACTTCTGAACAGATAATCCATTTTTAAAATTAGTCAATCAGGAAAGCTTGAGAAAAATGGAAGAAAGACCAGCAGTAGCTATATTAATTATTTTTAAACAGAAACATGTGTTGGAATAGTAGCACAAGAAATAAGTTGGAAGGAACAGGGCAATATGTCACAATATATAAAAGACTGAAACTGGGGATGACCTTGTGATCACTGTGGAATCAGATGCAGTAGAATGCTGTTCACAGTAATTCATGAGAAGTCTTTCAGGAATGATATAATCGGTTCCAGTTAGGTATGTTCGTAGCTGCTTTAGTTTGAACATTATTTAGATTTATTTGCAAAAGTACTTTTAATGGGAGTATTGAAAAATGCCATCAATGTATAAGCAAGCATGATATTAAGTCATCAAAATACAATGAAGATTTAGAAATTCTCCCTATATTTAGCCTACCAATAACTCTGAAGCATCTTCTCTTCTAGACTAAATGACTCAAGTGACTCAGATTCTTTGGTTGCTTTGGTTATTCAGTTACCCGGATCACTGACTTTTTATTTTTACTCTTTTTGAGATAAGGTCTACCTGTAACCCCAGCTGAACTATAACTCTCTATGTAGACCAGGCTGGCCTCAGTCTCACAGAGATCCACCAGCTTTCACCTCCTGAATGCTAGGGTTAGAAATGTGCCTGCACCACCATGCCTGGCCATTATTTATTTATTATTAATTTTTTATGTGTGTGAGTGTATTGCCTACATGTATGTAAATGTACCCATCATGCAATGTCCAGGGAGGTCAGAAGAGGGTGTCAGATCCCCTGGAACTGGAGTTTCAGACAGTTGTTAGACTCCAATCCATGTGGGTGCTGGAAACCAAACCCAAGTCATCTGGAAGAACAACCAGTTCTGTTCATCACTGAGCCATCTCCCCAGTCCATCATTTACATTTTCGTGAGAGGTAATGTGTGGAATGCAACAAAATATGTTTTAAAATGAACTACCTACTCAAAAGACACCTAACATGTGTGGCTTTCCACTGCACACTCACAATGGTATCTTCCAAAGGGCTGCTATTAATTTGTTGTGTGTAAGTTTCTATAATTTTTTTCTTAAGATTATTTCCTTATGCAGTTTAATTTCCCAAAAAGCATAAAATCTGTATCCATTCCCAGGAATATTTCATGGATTCTTGACCTTTATTCATTCTTTATATGTCCTGTTCAAAAGAAGTTGTGAACAACATTTTTTGTTATATGCATTATTTATGTAGGAGATTTATAGATTTCATCAGATTCTATAAGGAGCCTGAAACAACAACAAATCTAAGAATTCCAAGAAAATGTCTGGATTAGGTACAGGAAATGAAATGGACATGGGGAAAAGTTGAATAGAGGAGATTAAAGTGATGGTTAGTTATATTTCCTCTAACTAATGCTAATGTTTGTCAAACTAGATGTAGCCATTCTGAAACTGTGTTGGAAAGTTAAATTAGTCATTATTTACAATTGTGAAATATCTTCCTTGTATACACAAGGCTCATTATACATGGTACTGTCACATAGGGTCATTTTCACAAAAGGATAAAGTATATGTTGACAACTTTCTCTGTACCCAAACCCTCCTGTTTCTCTCCACTCCCATCCATTCCAATCCTCTAGAACATTTGCTTCTACATTAAAATTATATGTACATACATGACTTTATGAATCTTCATAAAATATAAGTAGCACAAAGAAAAAAATGATATGGCATTTGTCTTTCAGAGATGTGCTTAATTAGCTTAATATAAGTATTTCCTATGAAATCTCATTTGAGATCCTGGTAGTACTTGGGATCAATTGTTTTCTTTATTTGTAAAAGTCAACATATTAGTAAAGATAATAAATGCTTTCAAAGGGCTTATAAAAGATAATGGAGGAAGGTAAATTATAGTAGAAAATGATAGAGTCAACAGCATGGAACCATAATAGAGAGAATTCTTGCTCACTCAGCGTATGAAATAATGCATATGGAAACTGATTTCAGGAAGTGAAATGAGTGATGAGAGCTGATGTGTGATGAGATCCAAGTCCCAAGCACATTTTTCTGAGGTTCACAGCAATCAGTGAAGACTTAAGTGAGAACCACAGTAGATGATGAAGTCACATAAAAGAGAAATTTGTAGAAGACTAAAGAAACTAATTGATCAGAGTTCTAGAAGATTTCCCAAGTGGTTATTAAAATTACCAATAATTTTTCAAAACATGAGGCTAGTATTCCAATGTTCTATACAACAGAGATAGTCACATTTTCTCATTGCCATATCAAAACTATTCTGAGCATTCTCATATTTAGAATGATAATAGTAATCCATAAATAAAAAATTTTATATTACAATATGAAACACCAATAGTTTAATATATGATAATGAAAAGAAAAATAAATCAATGATCTCTATTGGTTCATTATTTTTTGCTATACTATCATGGAATGAATGAGAAATATGTCATCTTAACCTCATTATTAGTAAATCATGCTAAGTTCTAGCAATACTAATGAATAAAAGGAAATCATTTGGGGACATATGGTCAGGTTTTGCCATTTTAGATCTATATAACACTTCCAAACCCAACTGAACTTAAATTCAACCAGGTATTTGAACTGCCTCTTTCTGCTTACTTGACATAAACAGCTGCAAAAATATATTGCTCAGTCAGAATTTTCAGGTTGCAGGCAAAATCCTTGTCTCTCTGTTTTCCAGGTCTCCTAATGATATTTTCTGGTGGGTGTTTCATATAAGAAGCTAATACAATTAAATGGGAATTCTCCTGGGTGCTGTTTGCTGATACAGCTGGTTTTCAAGGTCTTTTTAATATAGCCTGTAATAGAAATGTTTGTCATCTACTGATTTCCAACTCCACCCACCAGCAGCCATATCCTAGTTAAGCTGCTAACAGAGCACACAGCCTTCTCAGTTTTCATTTCTTAGGCTATTCTTATCTCAATTCAAAGGAGAAATTTTCTATTATTCCTTACTCCAGCATTACTTTTCAAACTTCAACCACCGTATTTCCTAAGAGCTAAGTAAATTTTATTTTTAAAGTAATAATACTTGTTAGTTTTAAATAATTTCCATTCTCTAAGAGCTGAAAATCAACTGCACTACTTAGGACATGTTAATTTTTAAATGCCCGACTCACTCTGACATCTTTATTCACTTCTGCCAAGAAACTGTCCCAATGGGAAAACAATTGTGCTTTGAACTCTGTCCCATTTGACAGGTAAAAAATGAGATCTTAAAAGGGAAGGACCAATGCCTTGGCTGAGTATTGTGTAAACAAATACAGCTTTAAGCATCCTAGTCATGATTCTGATTTTTAGATTGCTGTAAAATGCAGAGTTTTTCATCTTGTAAAAATTGTACATCTTCTAAAAACATTGTTAAGTAGTTAGATCATTTTGCTCAAGAACAAATTTGCAATTATATATTTCATTATGTACTACTTTTATTTTCTGAACTGTTTTCATTTAGTATTTTTCAAGTATAGAAAATACAATATTCTGACCTCATTTTTCTAAAAAAATAAGTAATCTTAATAAAGCAAGCCTTATTTTTATTTTATACAGATGAATAAATTGGTTTTAAAGATTTTTTAAAATGACTTTACTAATCCATACATTACATACAGATTTGAAATGGAGTTTTTCCTGAGTCATTGCTTTTCACCATTTTAAAAGGTCAAAAACAAAGCCTGGTCTACATGGTGAATTCCAGACTGGCTGGCACTGCAGGGAAACCCTGTCTCAAAACAACAACAACAACAACAACAAGTAACAAACCAAATAGTTAAAGATTTTTTTAAAAGATGATAAAGTATTTATTAATGGACTCTTTCTCAGTTATTGTCTATTCATCATCTAAAATTCAGTTGCGAGATACTGGTTAAGCTCAAATTTATTCAAAGCAGTGCACGTGTCCCAAAGAGAGATTGGAGTACCCTGCTCCAATGGTGATGGGCATGGTGGTGGGTGTCAGTCTACTAGGCTCCGTAATAGATTCTGAAGATTTTATGAATATTTATGAAGTAAATTCATGAGGTAAAAATATCCTTTCTCTATCCCAAATCATAGTGTATGAAATATCCGTTTTATGTTATTTCTTCCAATGGTCCTCTAGAAAAGCTCACAAAGGGCAAATGAAAACTGTCCTTAACACACATGGGTGGGAAACTGTACTGGCACCTTGGTTTTTGCCATGGAGGAATGATCTGACTTTACTTTCAAGGAGACAGGGCTGGAAGGTTCCAGCTACAATTTCTCTTCGTTAATTTTCTAGTATCTTCTTTGTGAGACTTCTCAGCAATCCTTGGCAATGAGACTTCTCAGTAATCCTGGTCTCGTGGTTGTTTATTAAGATAGCCTGCTGTGGTAACTGGCTCCATCCTTATGAACTAATTGTTTCTGCTTCTTGAAGGACTTACCACCTAAAACTGTCACAGTGGCAGTAAAATTGTTACAGAAATTTTGAAGGGAATATTCAGACTATAGCATTAGATTTGAAATAGATGAAAATAGTAGATTTTTCATGTTAACAAATATCCTAGTTTGCTTCTCCATTGCTGTGATAAAACACTCTGACCACTAACAACTTGGGGACCAAAAGGTTTATTTGTTTTAAATCTCCTGGGTCACAATTCATCATGGAGCCCAAGGTAAGAACTCAGGCCAAGAACCTGGAAGCAGGACCTGGAGCACAGGCTATGGAGGATCACTGCTTACTGGCTTGCTCTCCACATCACTCAAGAATCAAGAAGGTGCCCCACAGACATGGCCACAGGCTAGTCCAATGGAGGAAATTCCCCAATTGAGGCTCCCTCAACCCAGGTGTGTCAAGTTGACACTAAAGCTATCCTGCACAATTGACCCCTTGTCAACTTGACACACAAACACATCACTATTAAATCATAACCTTTCCATTCTTGTCCCCAAAATATGATGCTAATACCACAACATAAGACAGTACAACCTTAAAAGGCCCACAGTCCTTAAAAAAAAAAATCCAAACACTTAAAAGCCCATACTCTCTTTTAAAAGTCTCAACTGTGGGTGGGCTTCTGTAAAATCCAAAACAAGTACTGTCTTATTTCAAAGGGAAGAATCAGGCACAACTAAGCAAAACCAAAGTCCAGCAAAGTAGCTCAAGGCTGGACATCTGGGATTCACTCATGATCTTCTGGCGCCAAAGGGTTCTGGTAGCTCCACTTCTGTGACTGCCGTCCACAGCACACACAGCTCATCTTGCAGACCCAGCTCCATTTCACAACTACTGCTGTCCTTGGTGGTCATCCCATGGTCCCAGCAACTCCAAAAACCTGGGGTCTCCACTGAAACTGAGCCTATACCTTCACCAATGACCTGCTATTGCCTCTGGGGTGCAAAACCTCAGATTCTCTCCATGATCCCTTCAATCCTGGGGACTTTGCTGCAACTGAAGCTGCACTTTTACCTATGGCCTTTTGTAGCCTCTCAGAGTGCCAAGCCTCGGCGGCTCTCTGTGACCCCTTTCACAGTTTCAACACCAGAACCATGCAGGAGACTCTTACACATTACCAAGTCCTGCTTCCAGCTTGAAATAGGGGCACGGGTCCCCTCTGTGTGCTGACTCTGAGGAAATACCTCCCAGAAGACTTTACCTCAGTGATGTTGGTATCTTGTTACTTACAGTTGATCTTTCAGCCCCAGCTAACCAGCATCAATTGTCCCAGAAAAGCAAAGGTTTTACTTCAGATTCTGGTCTCTTCTTAATCACAGCTGATTCTTCAACCCCAGCTAACCAGAATCCACAGATTATTAATTCAGAATCTCACACATATAGCCCTGATAGTCTCCGCTTCTCTTTGAAGCTTCACAAGCCAGGCCTCCATTGTGTACAACTCTTTCAGCATAACTGTTCCAAGCTCCACAGCAACAAACTCTGAGCACGCAATGGCTTTTCCAGCCCAAAGTTTCAAACACTTCCACAGTCCTCCCCAAAACACCAAGGTCAGGTCTGTCACAGCAATAGCCCACTCTCTGGTACCAATTTCTATCTTAGTTTGTTTCTCCATTGCTATGACAAAACACTCTGACCAATATCAACTTGAGGAGGAAAGGGTTTATTTAGCTTACATATCCCAAGTCACAGTTCATCTAGGAGCCCAAGGTAGGAACTCAGGGCAGGAACCTGGAGGCAGGAGCTGGAGCACAGGCCATGGAGGAATGCTGCTTACTGGCTT
>NW_008360303.1:1132428-1142589 GCF_000622305.1 Nannospalax galili
TTCATCAGGGAGCCCAAGGTAGGAACTCAGGGCAGGAACCTGGAGGCAGGAGCTGGAGCACAGGCCATGGAGGAACGCTGCTTATAGGCTTGCTCCCCTGGCCCCTGCTCAGCCAGCTTTCTTATGCAATACAGGCCCACCCGCCCAGGGGTGGCACCACCCACAGAGGGCTGGGCCCTCTCAAATCACTCAACAATCAAGAAGATGCCCCTCAGACATGGTCACAGGCCAGTCCAATGGAGGGAATTCCCCAACTGAGGTTCTCTCAACCCAGCTGTGTCAAGTTGACACTAAAGCTATCCAGCACAATTGACCCCTTGTCAACTTGACACACAAACACATCACTATTAAGCCAAAACCTTTCTAATTCTTGTCCACAAGATATGATGTTAGTATCACAACATAAGACAGTACAACCTTAAAAGGCCCACAGTCCTTAAAAAATCCAAACACTTAAAAGTCTGTAGTTTCTTTTAAGTCTCTTAACTGTGGATCTGTAAAATCCAAAGGAAGTACTGTCTTATTTCAAAAGAAAGAATCGGGCACACCTAAGCAAAACCTAAGTCTAGCAAAGTAGCTCAAGGGTGGACATCTGTGACACTCATGATCTGGACTCCAAAGGGTTCTGACCATTTCTCTGACTCTGCCATCCACAGCACACACAGCTCCTCTCACAGACCCAGGCCAGCTCCATTCCATAACTGCTACTATCCTTGGTGGTTGTCCCATGGTCCTGGCATCTCCAAAAAGCTGGGATTGCCACTAAAACTGATACTATACCTTTACCAATGGCTTCCTCTTGCCTCTTGGGGAGGAAAGCCCTGATTCTCTCCATGACTCCTTCAATCCTGGGGTCTTCACTGCAACTGGAGCTGCACTTTCATTTATGGCCTCTCCTGACCTCTCAGAGTGCCAAGCCTCAACTGCTCTCTGTGACCCTTCAAGCTTTCAACACCAGAACCATGCAGAAGACTCTTACACATTACCAAGTCCTGCTTCCAGCTAGAGATGGAGGCTTGGGCCCCCTCTCAACCACAGCTTCTGTGTACAGACCCTGAGGAAATACTTCCCAGAAGATTCCACCATGGTGATACTGGTCTCTTGTTACTTACATCTGATTTTTCAGCCCTAACTAACCATTATCATTTGTCCCAGTAAAGCCACAGTTTTACTTCAGGTTCTGGTCTTTTCTTAACCACAGCTGATTCTTCATCTCCAGCTAACAAGAACCCACAGATTCTCAATTCAAGATATCATAAATATAGCCCTGTTAGTCTCTGCTCTCCTTTGAAGCTTCATAAGTCATTCGGTCCACAACTCTTTCAGTGTAACTGTTCCAAGCTCCACAGCAACAAACTCTAAGCACTCAATAAGTTTTCCACTCCAAAGTTCCAAACACTTCCAAAGTCCTCTAACATCAGGTCTGTTATAGCAGCACCCCACTTCTGATACCAATTTCTGTTCTAGTTTGTTTCTCCATTGCTGTGACAAACATTCCAACAACTAACAACTTGGGGAGGAAAGGGTTTGTTTGTTTTACATCTCGTGAGTCACAGTTCATCATGGAGCCTAAGGTAGGAACTTAGGGCAGGAGCCTAGAGGCAGGAGCTGGAGCACAGGCCATCAAGGAACACTGCTTACTGGCTTGCTCTCCTGGCCCCTTCTCAGCCTGCTTTCTTATGCAATACAGACCCACCTGCCCAGAGGTGTATCACCCACAGTGTGTTGGGCCCTCCCATGTCACTCAACCATGAAGAAAGTGTCCCACAAATATGGCCACAGGCCAGTCCAATGGAGGAAATTCCTCAGTTCAGGCCCCTCAACCCAGGTGTGTCTAAAGCTATCCAGCACAACAAATAAGCTTAAAGAAATGATTGTAAAATATTAGAATATAAATCAAATTTGATATATAGAAAAAGTTCAAGTAACCATGCCCTTCACTAGTTAATAGGCTAATTTCATATATATATATATATATATATATATATAGTTTTTTTTAAGGAGTTCAGATTTCCCTGGAACTGGAGTTAAGGATGGTTTTTAGCTGCCATGTGGGTCTGTGGCAATGCATGACATGGATGCATGCACCTACATGCAGGCAATACACTCATAACACATAAAATAAAAACAATAAATAAAATATTTTTTTTAAAAAGAGTTCAAAAGGTAGTAATCTACATGAGTAGGCAAGGCTGCTTTCAGAAGACATAGATTATTAAATGAAAATCACTCTTTCAGGCACTGCATATATCCTTATGAGCTGTTAGTCAGAGATGTCCCAGAGGTCTACAAAAAAACACATTATTGTTGTTTTTCTGGATTATATACTATACCTATATGATAAGATCCTATTACTGAAGACACAACACATTTTGGTTGTAGGACATAGAATTTTATGTCACATCAACTAATAAACATCTAAAATATTGGCTAGCTTTCACAGTGCCAGAAGGTTCTATGCAGACTACTGAGAGAGAGGACAGTGATACACATTGCCAGGCCCTACACGCTAAAATACTAGCCTGCCATGCAAGATGGCACAGTAGTGATATAACTTTTATGATGTAACCAAACATTCTGCTTATTTGAAGCCTATTCCACAGAAGAGATTTCATTTCCCTTACTGTTAATTTGGTCAAAAGTCCATGATTTGAAAGTCATAGGCCCCATGTTATAACATATTATCATTATTTTGCTAAAGGGACATATGTTCAAAATGCCTTCCATGTATTTATATTTAGACCCATACTGATTTTAACTGATCACTTATGAGGAAAGATGACTGGGAGTGTTCAGCAGCTCTAATGGGCACACCTTTAATAATCCGCAGCCCTCTGCCATAGCTAAGGAAACATTTTGGAAGAAGAGGAGGGAAGAATTTATGACCTTAGGAAGAAGAATGGTGCTATGAAAATCTGTGTTCTAGAAGTGACATGGTTAACTCAATCATGAGCACCATTTCTGAGATGGAACTTCAGGTAATAGATGCTAGAGGAGGGAGAGACATTTTCCTCAGGGGTTGTAGCCATTGGTTAGTTGCCAATGCTCCACTGCATAAACCCACACTGATGCATGTCTGTACATAACTAATTGAACTGACTTTAAAAAAAAAAAGAGGACATGAAGTTGAGAGGCAGAGGTGTTAGCAGAAATCCTTGGGGGCAGTCTGGAATTGGAAAAAGAGGAGAGATGGATATGATCATACTACATTGTGCACATGCATAAAATTATTAATAAAGAGATTAATAAGAAAATGAAAACATTTAAAAAATTTATTGAATTTTTGAGATTTTTCATATAATATAATTTGAATGCATTTAGATTCCTTCCCCTACCCATACCTGTCTTAAAGCTAAATGCTTATAAGGAAGACCAAAACAATAGCTAATTCACTTCAAAACCATAGAAAACAAAATAATGCAAAATATTGTCAATTTGGGGAGTAAAACTAGTAAAAAGTTTCTTGTTTGAAAAAATTTAATAGAAAGTTTAACCTTTCAAGTTGTGCTCAGATGAGTCCCCCTGTCTCCATAGTGAAGAAATATTATGCAGCTTCTCTAGAAAATCTTCATTCAAACACCAAAAACTAAGGGTTTTTTTTTGTTTTTGTTTTTGTTTTTTTTCTGACAAGAAAAGGGTCAACATAAAAGGCTAAATAAGAGCTCATCTTGTTCAACTATGAAGCACTAGTTACTAAAATCCTGCCATGCTCGTTCCCCTGTTTTGGGACCATCTCCAGTCTCTATGCTCAGGACTTCTCTGCTGGATGGTAAGAGCCAGCCCAATTTATTCCCATCATCTTTCCTTGGGGCTTGGCCCTATCCCACAGGGGCTGCTAGCCAACACCTCCATAACCCAAATCTAGAGGGAGCCTAGTCTCCCTCTTTGGGACCAGCCCTAGTCCTTCCGTTTCAGAGGTTCTTACTAGATAGTAAGAACCAGCCCTCCTGTTTGACAAACCAGGGTGAGTTACTTAAATCCAGCCACACAGATGCCCCTACTTTGGGATCATCTCTACTCCCTCCCACTTTTCCAGAGCTCAGGCATCCTCTGATAGCTAGGTCTGTTCCCATCTTCTCACCTGGGCCCTTGGTCCTGTCCAGTTGAGGCTGTAGAGGAGTGCCTGACTACCTAGGAGAAACAGCCAGATCCCAACATGCTGGGTCACCATTTTCCTGCTCCGAGATCAGCCCCAGTTGCTTGACTCCAGGGCTCACACCTTCTTTTCTTAGCTAGTTAGAACCAGCCAACCTGATACTCATCACCTCTACTTGGGCATAAGCTGTTTCCCCTCCTGGAGAGCTCCTAACTAGCCTGCCTGAGTGCCCCTTGTCCCTCTCATTAAAAATCAAAAGAGAAACTCAACAAAGGCAGACTTAAGTTTCATATCAGACACACAAGCAATAAGCAATTCACATGCCCAGACCCCAATGATAAAATGCAAACATTATCAAATTAAAAAATATATCACCACCAAATGCCATCAATACTCTAGAATTGTTCTTCAGTGAGAACTACCTAGAGGAACCCCAGGACACATAATTCAAAAGAACAGTCATGAACATGATCAAATAATTCAATGAATTTAAAGAACACAAAAACAACTCAAAGAAGTCAGAGAAACTAGAAATAAACTCCTGACTGAATCTCAGGAAAATGAATGATAAATGAAACAACAAAGACAGGTCAGGAATTGAAATGTGAATTCATAAAAGATATAAAAATATTGAGGAAAACTCAGGTTGAAATAAATACGGAAATGAGAAAAACCAATAAGTTAATTTGAAACAACAGGAAAAAGCCTCACCAAGAGAATGAATGAAATGGAAAACAAAGTATCAATATGAGATGATAAACTTGAAGACTTGAACCACTTGAGCAAAAATATGAAAAATTGAAAAAAAATCAGAAATGGAATATGCAGAAAATGTGAACAACATGAAAACACCAAATGTATACATCATAGACATAGAGGGAGAAAAAGAATCCCAGGTTAATGGCATTGGCCAGATCTTCTACAGGATTACAGAAGAATATTCCCCCATATTAAGGAAAGACATACCTATAAAGATACAAGAAACACACAGAACTCCAAATAGATGGGAACAGAAGAGAAACTCCCCACAGCAGTGAGTGAGATGTGTATAGGGAGGGAATCTAAATACCACCCAACTATATTGGATGAAAATTTCAAAAATTCAATGAAAATATAATAAAGGTATAAACAGAAGTACACAGTGATATCAATATCTGCATTCTAAATACTGTCTAATCCTTTCCATACCTGTGCCATGTGTGTGGGTTTCAGACTGACAATTAAGGTGTCTTTATCTCAAACATAAAACTAAAAAACAAAATGTACAGCCATACATTTTACCAAAGTTGATTTATCATAAAATGGAGATAAATATAGGGGAATAAATACCAACTTAAATATTTTTCTTTGAAATGATAGTCTATGAATAGTGAAGAGTATTGAATTTTAAATAAATCTTAAAATATTTAACAAATTTATACTAATTTATGCAATATGTTTAATTTATCTTTCCCTTCCTTTTAAAATGTATTTTTATGACCAAATTTGTTCTGATCAAATTTTTCCTAATTGATAAATGCCTGTAATAATAATAAGATACTTGAAAAGCATTATAGAATTATGGTTAACATTTTTTAGCTTGGCAACCATGCTTAGGTTTAATTTCTGGCGCTCTCATTTAATGACTGACTATTCAGCCTCGTGCAAGACACTTATTCCAATATGCCTTATTTTGCCTATCTTAAATTAGGAAATTTAAATTTTCTACCACATAAGATAGTCTGAAAATTAAACATGATAATGCACAAAAAGCAGCAATGTGGGGTGTGTGTGTGTGTGTGTGTGTGTGTGTGTGTGTGTGTGACATAATTAGCTGTCCTATAAAGAACAGATCTATTGGCAAAAGAAAACATCACTTTTACTTACTATGTCAGAGTGAGCCTCACCTCCAAGACCCAATACACTTCATCATCAGCTTGATAGCACTTTTATGTTGAAAATATACCTGAAACTTGTCACTTCTCTGTCCACCCAGTGCCACCCCCAACAAAAGCCATTGTCGTCCTTCACCGAGTATCACCTGATGATATAGCCTATGAGCCACACCCCTTGTTTTTTTTTGTTCTCTCTCCACATACTCTCATAGAATAGAGGTATAATGTCCTTATTGTTCTTTGCAAAGTCAAGTTTATTCATAAAACCCAGCATTTTAAGAAGAAAATAACAACATATGTACTTTGATGCCCTATTCAGTTAACTTGTAAATCCTGAACTTTTATTCAAGAAATTGGAAAACAATGGATGCCAGAAGTTCATTACAGAATTCTTGGCCTATTCTAAGAATCACACAGAGGTCCTTCACACCTTTGAACATCAGGCTTGTAGCTGCTCAAGCTGAACAGGAGACATGAGATTGGTTTTAAAACTCTTGTCTGATTAGAGGTAAAAGCTTTTCTTTACTGTGATATCCAATAAAGAATTTGATAAGTTTATGCAGAACAATTGGGTTGTCTTGATATCTAAGCAGGCAGAAAATTTTCTGAATTTAATTGTGAGTTATTCATTAAAAAGACATTTAATTCAAAGTTTCCAATCAATACAAATGCTAATTAACTCCAAAAATCCTTCAATTCTTTTATCAAATGTGATTTTACACATTATATAAATATACATGCTCATTTTTTTATATTATTTCCATTATTTTGTTAATTAAGAAATTTAGTAGTGTTTTTATTTAGTTATTCTGAATACTGAGAACTTATTTTGCATTACTTTAGATTATTAGGCAAATCTATATTATTTGAGGAAGTAAAACAAGAAATTGAAAAAATTAAATATATGTTATTATTCTTGACATTACTCTGACTTAATCTTGTTCTACATCATTGCAATCCATACTCGATAAATTAAGATGCACAAGGTGACTAATGGTAAACCACATAAGTCTTTTCTTGAACATATTTTTTTCTTTGATTTTTTTTTTGACAGGGTTTCCCTAGTCACAGCCAGCTTAGAAATCAAAATGTGAGCAAGGGTGGCCTTGCAAAGATCCAGCTGCCTCTGCCTCCCCAGAGTTGGGATTACAGGCACTTATCACCACGTCCCTTAATGAGAAAAATGTTTCGCCATCTGTTGTGTGAGGCTTTTCCTGAAGAAACATGGCACACCCATCCACTGATAATGGATAAGGAACCCAGGACAGACCAGAGTAAAGTCCAATTTTGATGAACCAATGAATTTATTGAGATTATTTACATAACTGTGGATCAGGGGTTAGTTACAATATCAGGGATAAGTCAAAGACGGCTATATTACCCAAAAGCTGACCACAGCATAAATTGTGACTCACAAAAGCTGCTACTCTTGAGCTTTTTGCAGGATGTGCAGGTCTGAGAATCGCCTCTTGTCTGCTCAGTCTATCAGAATCTCTTTCCACCTATAGTGCTTGACTGCTTCTACAACACAGACATGTAAATGTGGTTCATGCATTTCTCCCATTCTTCCTGATGGGCATGTTTCAATTCATTGGAAATTGCTGTTCAACAGTGCCTTCCCCCATTGTAACTGTACTATGCAGGAGCCCCTGGCTCTCCAGTTCTGTAGTTTGGGATTCTGCAAAACCAAGACTGTTTTTTTCTGTAATACTCTGTGGAGTCTACTACAGTTGTCTCTGAATCATCAGCAATATATAAGCCTTAAAAGGTATTCAGTCATTTGCAAGTCATTTACATCACAGAATCTTGAAAAGGAAACTGCACTTTCTAATTTTTACTGATAGTCTATGGATTGCTCTAACCTAGGACCATAGCTACTGTGGCAGGAAATAAGCTTTCAGTCTGAACAATATCCTTCATATTTGTTATGCAAAGGAAACAAACATATCCATGTCAAATTCACACATTTTAAAGGACACCTACAGGACTTTGTATATTAGGGCTTTGATTTTCAGTTCTCTTACAGTATTAGAGATTGTCCGAAGTGATAGTATCATTCCCTGAACCTGAAATAAAATAAAGAAAATAATCATCTTTCCTGAAAATATTAAATCTCAGTAACTACTTTCCTAAAAATTTTTTGGTCTTTTTGAGACAGGGTCTCCCTGTAGCTCCAACTGCCTTGGAACTCATTATGTAGATGAGACTAGCCTTGATTCACAGTGATCTGCCTGCCTTTGTGTCCTCAATGCTGGGATTAAAGGCCTTTGCCACCAGCCCAGCTATTTTTGTAAATTTTAATATTTTTATAACTTTTAATATATATTCTAATATTGCAAAACAGATGTTATTACATTTTTAATTTTATCAATGATTGCTGAGATAATTTAAATGAAATGGGATCACACAAAGTTTCAATTTTCCTGCCATGTGAGAGTGACACCACAGAGCATGTTTGTAGCTCAATTTATGGATCCCTTTAGCAACACTCCAGAGTAGTTAAAAAGCATGTTTTCTGAGAATGGTTAATAATCCCTATCAAATTAAGTGCAAGAGGCCTAAATTTCTCAAGTTCTAACTTAATATGTCTATGAGTTGGAAAATTTATTCATCCTCTCCCCATATATATTTGTTGAATATAAGGCTGGTGACATTTTTTTCACAAGGTGACCATTATAGTACAGACAGGGCAGGGCAGCTCCATATAATAGAATCTGATGCACATGTGTGTGCCTGTTAAATGAATGGTTTAACTATACAATTGTGAATGATGATAGAAATTAGAGAATCAGAACAAATTTTCTCCACCATTTTTTTAACATTGTTGGCATTTTCAGTTGTAATAAATTTGTGGTGCTAATTCATGATCAATACCTTATACTGCTTTTTTAGATCTTCCCTCTTTAAAAACAATGTTTGATTATGAAAGAAAACTCTGTAAATGTTACATGTATCCACATCAGATTTTCTAGAAACAGAAACCAAGTCTTGGAGAAAGTTATGAAATCTGAACCTCTGACTGAAGCATCACACTAAAGGTAATGCTGAGAAAAATGTTGGGGTTATTGATCTACCAGAGATAAAAGTCTACTACTTTTCTCTTTTCTTCATGATTATATAAAAATTAGAATAATATTTACCATCTTTAGATACCTATTAGGCCCTCATTATATTGCAAATAGTGTACCAGGGTCAGTAAGTAAATGATAGACCACCTGGCCATCCTTATATGGTTCATTTTTATGTGAAGATATATCTTAATCTTTCTCAAGGAAATTATTAAGAATTTTGTTCAGAACACATAAAATTATTGTTTTTCTACTGAGACTTAAATCACTCACCCATAAATCATGTTAAAGAGTATTATATGTCTAAGAGATAATTGAGCATTATGAGAAAGATTTGAAAAAATTTGTGGCCTCAAGCTACAACACTATTATTTTCTCTGGGACTAAATGACAGAGTTTTTGTGGGGAATAATAACTGGCTTTACCACAGATTAAAAGGAAAAATAGATGTTCTTATTTGCACTATGATAACTAAATATTTAGTTGCCAAATTCATCAGTAATTGACTGTCAAAAAAACACATATATTAAAGAGAGCTAGCAATAAATGACTGCTATTATGACCTCCCTACAAGCTCACCAACTATTAGAAAGTGATAGGATAAAATAAGCACTTATTACTTTAAATATAAACATGGTTGACATTTAGTAAATAATCATTGAAAGTAACTTATAAGATGCTCTAATAAATACCCAGATTTAGATACCAATAAGGAATATAGTAGAAAATTTCAGAAGGTATACTAACTAAAAATTAAATTCAGTCAATAAAATATTGGATAATTAGTTAAAGTATTGATATTTCTAGCTTTTTGTGTAACTGTCGTACTGATTTCCATGACTGCACCAGTTTGTATTCCCACCAACAGTGAAGAAGTGTCCCTTTTCCTAACGTTCATGCTAGCATTTGCTGTCAAGTTGTGTGTGTGTGTGTGTGTGTGTGTGTGTGTACCTCAGCCATTCTGAATGGGTTAAGATGAAAATTAAAAGTAGTTGTAATTTGCAATTTCCTTATGATTAAAGATATTGAACAATTTTTTAAAATATCTTTTATCAAATTTTTGAGATTCTCAAATAATATAACTTGATGGTATTTAAGTCTCCCCATCCACACCTCCTCTTTC
>NW_008360303.1:1142666-1161931 GCF_000622305.1 Nannospalax galili
TTTGTGTCCCTAAATGTCCTTCAGTGTAGTTCTGTCTACCGAAAGCTGGGTAATCTAATAAGAGCTACATTCTTGAAAGAGACTGACTCCCCCCCCCTCCAAGTAGCCATGCAGGTCTGTTTCATGGAATGGAGCCCATACCTAACATTGATATCAGGCCTAGAAACCCAAGGCTAGACAAGTCACAGGACAAAGGGAAGCATCTAATACTCTTTTGCTATGAAACAGAGTATTAAACTGACTCTTCTTGACTTGTATCCATATGTTAATGCATTTCTCAACTCTCATCAGAGAAACTTCCTTAAGCACATATGGTGATTCACACAGAAATTCACCACTTGCTAATGTGCAGAGAGCAAGTGACTGCTGAGTGCTCATCCCTGAACAGAACACTATTTCAAGTTTCTTCCTTCCAAGACTTGAAGGATCATTGAGGAAGTGTTCACAGAAAGATTCTAGGAGGAAGAGGGAAGGCATGACCACAAAGAACCTGAGCTTTCTAGAGAGTTGGTCATTTACTCATATCAACGTTGACAAGATGCAAAAGTCCCACATAAATTCAAACTAGAAAACATCCCAGCATAGATGTGGAGAGGGGGTGAGACACCCCAGACTTACAAAAGGAACTATTGTCAACTGATCTTGAACATTTTGCTAAAATTTCTCATATTTCATCTTTTGGAAACTCTGTTTAGTTCTCTGCTGCACTACTTAATTACGTTGGTTTTTATATTTAGATTTTTGAGTTCTTTGTTTATTCTAGATAGTAGCCTTCTATCAGATGTATATCTGTTGAAGAATTTTTCCCCCGTTTTGTAAGCTACCTCTTCACTAGAATAAAGGTGTTCTTTGCTATTCAGTTTTTTGGTTTCATGAGGTTCCATTTATCAAGTTTTGGTTCAATTCAAAAAGTCAGTGTATTTCATATTTTCTCCCCATCTGATTCAGGTTATCAGGTTTTATGTTGTGCACTGTGGTCTGTTTGAAGTTGAGTTTTATTCGGGGTTAGCAATAAGGATCTAGTTTCAGTCTTCTTCAGGTAGCTATCCAGTTGGACCAGCACAATTTGTTTAAGATGCTCCCTTTCTCCAATATGTAATTTTGACTCCTTTGTCAAATATTATATGGCTGTAAGTTCCTGGACTTAAATCTTGGTTCTTCCTTTATTACTTTGATCAATACATTTATTTTATAATAATTTATTGAGAATTTCATACAAGCATTCAAGCATGTGAGGTGTTTTGATCAAATCCATGCCCACCCCCTCCCTTCCAGCTCTTCCCAACTCTCCCAATCACTTTTTCCTGAAAACTTCATGTATTCTTTCTTTTTTTTTTTGCTAATCTAACATTTCCCCCTCTGAAGAGGTAACCCTAAAATCTTTTAAGTGTTAGATAAGAGCTCCCATATGCTTTTGACATTTTTGTCCTTTGGAACGCAGTATGTTGTAAAGAGGCCCAAAGACATTTTGACTTTTAGCCAAGAAACTGGTTACTTTTCTTTCGGGTCTTTTAAACTAACTTCCTAGCCAATTCTTACATCCATCTGCTGAAGAGGTTAACCTCCGTGCTGACTTCTCCCATGTTTAACAGGGATGCAGGGGGAGGCAACTGGGGTACCCCTTCAGTGGGTCTATCTAAAAGACTCCAAAATTACATAACCCTTATACGTAGGGGGAAAAGAAATACCTTGACTACTGATTAGGAGATGGGAAGGAGAAGTAAAGGCAAGAGTAATTAGCATTACAAGCTCTAGACAGGGAACTAGAAAAAAGTCAGAACAGGGAAATTTTCAAATGTTCACATGAGAGTCCACTGGAATTTCTTGACAAGAGCTTCCAAAAGCATCCCACTTTTCAGTTCCTCCTCATTTTTCTTTTTACTGCCAAGGCTGGACTCAAGAGTGATGGATTCAGGATTTATTTCAGGCATTTTGATAGCTGTTGCACTGGTTAGAATCAGTGTCAGTTTCCTCTCAAAGTCTTCTAGATATGGGGAGAAAACAAACTTGATCATCATTTTGGAACAATAGCAGATTGTCTCTCTTGGTTACAGATGGGCACTACAGTATTGCAGACCAAGATTTGAAGTCTTACATCTGAACAGCTGTATCTGATTCAGAGCAAAAGCATCTATGAGAAATAATTATTTAAATAACTTTTTATATTGAATTAATCCTAATGTCTGAGAAGTATGATCCCTTTAACTCTTAAAGAAAGATATTTATCACTTTACTTTTTGGTTATATTTTCCTTTCGGCTGTTTAAGACCATATAATTGGCCCCAATAAATCAGTTTATAGTTATATTTAAGGTCATTTGAGCATATGTTCCTCAGGGGTCACATAGTCTTGGGAAGAGCCCCTGGCTCCTTTCTTTTACCAGCTTCATCTATGGGAAGATAAGTCAAAGGTCCTACTTGACTATGGCTGGCTTCATTTGGAAGCATGGAAGAAATGTTTTCTCTGAGTTGACCCTCCTCTTTATAAACTGGATACTGTTTCAAGTCCATTCGGTGGGGTGTCCATGACCTCCCTGAACAAGAGGACTGGTGACTTACCACAGGTACAGGATATTGTGAGAGATGTTCCATAGTCCCCTGGAACTTAGTCGACCTTGGAGGGCAAGGGGCAAAAATTGTCCTCAAAATCCCTCTGACCAGATTAGTACAGGCCTCAAAGTACGGCTGTTAAACATCCAAGAAGGTTAGTTCTACCAGTCTGGTACTTTTAATTACCATGTGTCATGTAGATAAAGCTTGGGTAAAAAACCAAATGTTCTCAGATAAACCTTGGCTAGATACATATTTTGTTCCTTAAACTAGCTGACTAAACTATGACCTTAGAAGTTTTAAGATTATGTGTATATTATTTTTTTCTCATCCTTTATATGTCATAACAAACCTACACAGATCTTCATCACTTGCTTAGGCTTTCTCATTTTTTCTATTTTGGAAAATATCTCCATTCCCATATCCTTTTAACATCTTTTACATTCTCATTTTCTTTTTTAAATAATTATGAGTCATAATAACTTGAACAAATAAATTTTCCATCTGTTGTGAGAAACTCTGTGTGATTAGGGCCAAATTACATACAGTTGCCTGGATGAGTGACCGGATACTCTGGTGAGGGTCCAATGACTCTGCTTGCCCCTCCTTTAATGAAGAAGCACAACTGAAAACAAGCCCAATTATGACGATGTTTAGCAATCAGGCACCGCTGAAGCCGTGATTGGTAGTTATTTCATCAGAAACAGTGTGAAGAACTCTTAAAAAACTAAAAATAAACCTACTATATGACCCACTTATCCCACTCCTTGGCAGATACCCAAAAGACTCATTCTACTAAGAGACACTTGTACAACCATGTTTGTTGCTGCTCTTTTCACAATAGCTAAGAGATGGAACCAACCTAAGTGCCCCTCAACTGAAAGTGGTTAACAAAAATGTGGTATATTTACACGATGGAGTTCTAGTCAGCCATAAAGAAAGATGAAATAATGAATTTTCAGGAAAATGGATGGATCTAGAAACTGTTATACTAAATGAAGTAACAGATGCAGAAAAATAAAAGATGTATGTTCCCTCTTATTTGTGGATCCTAGTACTGAATCCTTTTAAATTCCATGTCCTTTTAATAAGATGATACTGTACAGCAGTCTCTTCTGCAATACATCTATTTTAATATCATGACTATACTGTTCTTATAGCATAGTGTAGCTCTATAGCATAATTTGAAATCAAGGATGATGATGATGCCAGAACCTTCTTTTATTCAGAATTATTTTGGTTATTCTCTTTTTTTTTGTTTCCATATGAAATTTCAAATCAAAATAAAATTCTGTGAAGAATAGTGTTAGAATTTTAATGGAGATTACCTTGAATCTATAGATTGCTTTCAGCAAGATGGCCATTTTCACAATATGAAATAAACTAAACATGAAGATGGGAGAATTTTATATCTTCTGGTATTCAGTTCTTTCTTCAATGACTGCAAAATTTACTTTTTAAGTCTTTCATTCATTTGGTTAGATTTATCCCATGGTTTTTTGAGGCGATCATGAATGGTTTCATTTCCCTGGTTTCATTCTCAGTATGTCTGTTATTGGTATGTTCAGAGGCAACTGATTTTTTCATGTGTATTTTGTATTCTGCTACTTTTCTGAATATGTTCATAAGGTCTAGAAAATTTCTGATGGAATGTTTAGGGTATTTTATGTATAAAAATGACACCATCTGCATATAGGGATATTTTGACATTTTCCCTTCCAATCTGTATCCTCTTTGCCTCCTTAACTTGTCCAGTCATACCACTCTTGGACACAAACTCAAAGAACTCTATATCCTTCTACAGAGATAACTGAACTGCTCATCCATATTCATTGTTGCTCTGCTCACACTAATTAGGGAATGTAAACAACTTAGATGTCCTAAATGCATATCAAAATTATGATACATTTCCATAATGGGATACAGTTCAGCTATTAAAAAAATTATTTAATTCACAGACAAATTGATGGAACAGAGGAAAAAAATCCTGTTTGATGTTGCCCAGACCCAGAAAGATAAACAGAATATTTTTTCTCTCATAAGTGAATGTTAGCTTTGAATTTTTATAAATGTGTGTTTCAAATGCAAAATACATAGCAGTCTGGCAACTAGCTAGTGGACATGGTTGGGAGTTTCCTGTGAGGGGAGATAGAATTCAGTGATATAAAGGGAGAGGGGATTAAAGGAACAGGAAAAGAGTTAAAGAGATAGGGATTGAGAGGGAAAGGTAGAGAGGATAGGTAGGGAGGGATAGATAACAGTAAAAACTTCTTGACAAAGTCATCTGGAAACCTATTACTGTAGTAGCATCATAAAAACTAAACATATAAATATGCAAAAAGAGTATAAGAAGCCTGGAGAGATTGCTCAGTGGTTAAGAGCACTGTATGTTCTTACAGAAGACCTGGGTTCCATTCCCAGCTCCCACATGGTAGCTTGCAAACCATCCATAACTCCAGTTCCAGGGATCCTCCACAGGCATTGCATTACATGGGTGCACTTACTTACACACAGGTAGTACACTCATGAAAATAAAGTAATAATAATAATTAATGATAAGTAATGTATTTAAAAACAAAATACAAGAGAGGGTTTTAATGGATTGGGGAGCGTTCTCAGTGGATAGAGCATGGTAGCTCTTACAGTGGACCATTTTCAATTCCCAACACCCACATGGAGTCTAATAATTGTCTGTAACTACAGTTCCACAGTATCTGTCACCATTTTCTGGTGTCTGCAATCTTTCCATGCACAAGTTGCACTTCCATACATGCAGACATAATATTCATACGCATGAAATAATATTTTTTTAATTTTAAAGAGTTTAAATGGAATTACCCAATAACAAGAGGAAAATCCCCCTCCCAGTAATGATGGGTTATTAAATAAAAATCCTGATGACAGGAATGGATTCTCTCTTTTAAAAATAGTAACCCAGAGTTTTTGTTTGGGTTTTTCATGAGACAGGAGCTCCCTGTAGCCACAGCTAGCCTGGAACTTGCTATGTAGACCAGGCTGGCCTTAATGTACAGAGATCCACCTGTTTTTGCCTCATGTGCCCTGGGACTAAAAGCGTGCACCATCATGCAGGTTTGAAAAAGGTTGACAACTCAAAAACATTGTATCCAAGCCTTTACTTCTGCAATAGGACTCTTGAACACTACTGGAGAAAAATCACAAAGATTTAGCAAGGAGAGCAAATTAAACTATTTTTCAAGTGTCCTAACTCTAAAAAAATGGTAACCAAGGACATCCCTTAGACCATCTAACAATAGTGGCTGTTGCTGTTGCTCTTGGTTGCCATCTAGATCTTGACAGTAAAACAGTATTGCTGAAGACACTTCATAGGTGAATCATGGAACAAACAAAAGAAATGAAAGTGGTGTTGACTTCAAGTTTCAATTCTACTGGCTAGTTTTCATAGTGTTAGAAGGTGTTGTGCATACAAATGGGAGAGAAAAGTGATCAAAGAATATTCTGCTGTGAACCTTACCGGCTACAGTAATAACTGATCTGGCAAGACATGCAAAATAAGGGCACTAATGTTATAAAAGTAACCAACAACATTCTGATTGTATTTAGGGTGTGTTTCACAAGGTGGAGCCCAAACATGGCACTATTATCCAGACCAAGAATGTATGTCTAGAGAGGTGAGAACCTGCTATTACCATTCTGCTAAACAGACATAGTATTAAATCATTTCCTATGGACATATTTTTATACTATAGATTAATTCACCTCTAAGTTCTCAACATACAAATTTCTTCTTGCAGTAAATAGCAATTAACAGAGACCCATAACTGGTCAACATGAAGAAAATAAGAGACTGTTGAATGCTTATTCTCAAATAGAACACTTGAATTATATCCTTTCCTCCCAAGTATTAGGGATCACATCAGAACAGGGGGCAAAGATGTGAGAGGAAAAGGGGGTATATGAATACAACAGAACTATGTTTTCCAGATACAACTGCAGTTATACATATGAACATATACCTATGTGAAGTCACACACAAGACCATACAAGACCAAATCATACAAAAACTCAGTATAGAGCAGGGTAGTGGGCAAGTAGAACCAGCCATTGGTGTGGAAATATTGGCAACTGCTAGCTGATGGAAAAGAGATATTTTGGTTCTCTTTAAATGTATGAGGCCAGGTAGGTTGACCAGGGTCCAGTGGATGAACCCACACTCAAGAACATTTGAGGAACACAATTTAGACTCAGTAGGTTGTAAAAATTTAATAGAAGACATGAAGTGAAAGCAGTAGCGATATAGGGGTGGATCTGATAGGAGACAGGGGAAAAAGTCAATATGATAAAAATATTTTGTAAGAATTTTCTCAACAAGCCCATAAAAATATTACTAATTGTCCCATAGTATATCTATATCCATATATTAAATTTGAAGCAGTCTATGAGAAATGAAAATAAATTGTCACTCATGTCCATGTAATTTATAGACATGCAAAAGTATAGGAATATACAAAATATATTTTGTCCTTAATATCTTTGGGACTGGAATGGCAGAAATATTTGTTTTATATTTTGTTGATTTGATTCCATCCTAAAATGGTGTTTTATTTATTTTTAAATATTTTTTATTACTTTTATGTGTATGTGTGTATTGCCTGCATACATGTAAGTGTACCCACGACATGCAATGCCTGCAGAGGTCAGAGAGAGCATCAGATCCCCAGAAGTGGATTTATAGGTGATTGTTAGCTGTCATGTGTGTGCTGGGCATCAAACCTGGGTCCTCTGCAAAAACAGCCAATGTTTGTAACCACTACAGCATCTCTCCATTCCTCTTAAATGACATTTTAAAAAGAAATCGAATTTTACAAAATATGGAACAAAAGAAATTAATCTGCCTAGATTTTATTTAAATAGGTTTATATATTCATGTATGTACATATATTTTTACATGTATCTGAATATCTTCTGAGTTAATTTTTGTAGTTAAATGACATATAAAGTTCAAGTTGAATTATACTTGGGGAGTTTTAATGTACTTATAAAATTGTACTTGATTATATAATTTCCTTTGTATATAAAGATATTAATTTTGACTTGAATTTAAATTTCAATAGACTTTTCATTTACTTTGCTTAAATTTGCAGTTTTAATTTCTGACCAGGAAGAAGAATACAACTGCCAAGAGCACAAAGCTAAATATAATGGTCCAGTAATAAACTCATTCTTTTTGTTGTGTTTCTTTTCCTTGAGGCAGGTTCTCCTGTAGCCCCAGCTGGCCTGGAACTTGTTATGTAGATCAGGATGGCCTCAATCTCACAGGAATCTACATACATCTGTACCTGCCCCCATAATCCCATAGTGCTGGGATTAAAAGCATTTGCTACCACTTAGGGACAATAAACTCATTCTTGACGGGAAAATAAATTAAGTTGCAAAGACTAAGACACTTATAAGTCATTCCAAAGGCCCTGGACAAAGGTTTTCAGGTTGATTCATTCTTGTGACTGTTTTGTATTAATGACTACTCTGGAGCTATTTCTGCAATTGGCTTCAGGTGTGGGCTTCTCTGCCTTTACTTGTAATTATACATATTCATGTGCTCTGAAAGTCTAAATGGTTTAAAAATTACTGTTACAAATTCTTATGTACTGTTTACTTTTTAAAACATCCCAATTTCCCTGTCACGTGGATAGCATAGATCACATGAGAGAAAGCAAGCAACTAGCATTAAGTAGCACTCATTCTTTCTTCAAACGCTCATAGAAGGAGATTTGAAATATCAGGTATAGACCTAAATTTAAGGCATATGCAACAATAACCACAAAGACTTGCCATATTATAAACTTGATCCTTCCTCTAGAGGAGACCTTGTTTGTACTACTGTTCAGACTTCTTGCTGTGTGGGAAAGTCATAAATCAATTTACCTGTGAAGTATTTAAAGGAAGCAATTTTACTACTCTGCTGAAATGTAGTCATTCTTACTGAGTATTATCATCACTGTTTGGTCCATTTAAAAACATTTTTATTTTTAGGCCAGGCATGGTAGCTTGTGCCTTTAATCCCAGCCCTTGGGAGACAGAGACAGGTGGATCTCTGTGAGATCAAGGCTACCCTGGTTCACATTGTGACTTCCAGATGGGCTGTGACTACAGTACCCTGTTAAAAAACAACCAACTAAAATGACAACATACATACACACACATATATGTATTTATGTTTGAGTGTGTGTATGTATATTTAAGGGCTAACATACATACACACACATACACACACACACATATATGTATTTATGTTTGAGTGTGTGTATGTATATTTAAGGGCTGGAGATGTGGTTCAGTGGTTAAGAGCACCAATTGCTCTTACAGAGGACCTGGGTTCAGTTCCCAGCACTCATATGGAGGCTAGCAAGCATCCATAGCTCCAGTTCCAGGGGATCCAGCACCCTCTTTTGACCTCCTGAGGCAATGCACAACACAGGTACACTTATAAACATGTAGGCAATACACTCATACATATAAAATTAAAATCTTAAAAAATACTTTTAAGACATGCACTACATTGCAGTCTGCCATCCTGGGGCCTGTCATCATAGAGTACTTTCAAGACTTAAGCTTCTCTATACATATGAAGACAATCCATAAAATGATATGCAATAAGATCTCCAGATGTAATTCAGATTGAGCATATAAGCTTTGCTTTATGTAATTCTACTGCAGTTTTGATATGTGCCTTGCCTTGCCTTTAGAAATTCACAATATTTTTCATATGTTATAACTTAGCAATACTGCTGACGCTATCATGTTTTGAGTAGCTGTTTCCTCAAAATTAAAGCATTCCTCCTGGAGAGGGCAAGCACGATTTGCATCTAATGAGTTTGGAAATAAATGAAACTTATGAGACTAGTAAACTGAACATGTTGCAAGATTCACAGTATTCCTCCCCAAGCCTACAAAAATACTAACAACTGCTAGAAGGAGAAGACAGGTGGAACTCAGGACACAGAACTTACCTTTGGTACCATGGGTTTTTCTGTGAAAGAACTCTCTTTTAGTTAGTCATCCTTCTATAAGTAACCCCTGACACATGCTCTTTCAAAATATCCTAAGGAACTCATTGATTAAAAAATTAGCCATGAATGAAATATTTTCTTTTGTCTGACATTGATGTCCAGTCTGGTATGAATAGACTTTTGTTCATACTTCCCCATGAAAAGTCACCAGACATTATGAATTACAGTAGGAGATTTAGCTGGGGGCTGGAGAGATGGTTGAGCACTGGCTGCTCTTTCAGAGGACCCAGGTTTGGTTCCTACCACTCACATGGCTGTTAACAGCCTTCAGTAACTCCAGTTCCATGGGATCTGCTGGCCTCTTCTGGCCTTCATCCGCATTGTAGGCATGAGGTGCACTTAATACATAACAGGCAAGGCATTCTCATTCAGCTAATTGTAGGACAGATATTGTACCTTCAGCCACCTATGAAGTGAGACCTCCATTGCTCAGCGCATTACCAAAGAAGACTTTTCTACATTCAATTATATTCTGTGTATGGATGAAAGGAATCTGAGAGATTTGAATAGAAAAAGAAATCAAGTTAAAAGCTGCAAAACTAAAATTTGAGCTACTTGACAGCTATGAGCCACAGAAACAACTTATTATTGAAGATCCTTTATTATGGCAAAAGCTCATGCTTTGAGCTGGTATATGAGCAACGCCTTGGGTATTTCAAAGTGTTCCTGGAGAAGACTCACTGGCTGTTCTTCCCACCACCATCCAGCAACACAGTCACAATGCAGTGCTCCAGGGTAGTGATGATCCTTAGCCCCATTCCCAACCTACTTTTAAAAAACTGACTTAACTCCTATTTACCTTAAAAAGTTCTAGGTGGAAATTAGTTATATTTTCAAAAGAATAAAAATGTATGAGTAAGACAGAAGTACAATTAAGCATTCACAGATTAGATGAACCTCTCACCTTGCCCTGATTACAAAGATAGAGAACAAAACAGAACACAGTAATAAAGTAAGAGTGACCTGTGGGTCCAGGTCAGCCTCTTAGTACAACAAGACCTGGATATTCTGGTCTACCTGGAGTCCAACAAGACCTGGATATTCTGGTCTACCTGTACTCACCTTACACCTCTCTGTCCTCAGATTTTATAGTGACAACAGCCCCATTTGTAGCAGCCTTCCACTTAGCACTAGGAGAGTTTTAACTCAGACACATACAGGGTGCATGCTTCTGTTGAAAGAGGAGATGTTGGATATGAGAGTGCATAGTTGTAAGCCAACAAGAGTTTGGGGCATGCAGGGATCATGAGTTCCAGGCCATCATCAGTTATATAATGCGATGTCTCAAAAACAACACAACAACAACAACAACAACAACAATAATAATAATAATAATAATAATAATAAAATATAGGAACAATAGTAAAATTAATATTTTTCCATGCTCATTCGTTTTTGTCTAGTTTTCTGAGATATTTTGCCTCTATTTGACCCATTATGCTTCTAGAAAATTTGGAAAAATTCCTCTTATGTCGCTATGCTTAGATACTGCTTCATGTTTGTAATTGCTCTTTCGTCAACATTTTCTGAATGGTAGGCAAAAAGAAGCAATTTTAGTACACTTTCAGATAGCTGACTTCAAATTCATACAGATAAGTGTGAAAAGATTGTAAAATAAACCAGGGTGTTATCAAATACAACTGAGACACAAAATATAAAGTTATAAATGTTTAGCTGTGGGGACTGGAGAGATGGCTCAGCGGTTAAGAGCACTGACTGCTCTTGCAGAGGACCCACGTTCGATTTCTAGCACCCACATGACAACTAATAACTGTCTGTAACTCCAATTCCAGGGGAATCCAAAGCCTTGTTCTGACCTACACGGGCATTGCACGATATGGGTGCACTTATATACATTCAGGCAATACACTCCTATACATAAAATAAAAAATAATAAATTATTTTAAAAATGTTTAGCTATATGTATATGTATTTTTTTTTCAAAAGGTTGTTGCTCATCATATGAAAATCCCAAAATATCAAACTACTTGAAGTTTTTATGTCGAATAAAAAGTGGATTCTGGTGCAGAATACGTGACACGTTAGTCCCTTGGTCTCTGTCTGACATGGAAATGGATTACTACTGCTTTGTCTTTATCTTTTTGTTCTCCCTCCTCCCCAACTTTCCCACCTCTCTCCTCCTGTTTGTCTTCCCCACTCCCCAGAAACATTTAGGACTGATGTGATCACTGGTTTCAAAAAGGTTTGTTATTCAAAAATCATTTCATGGGAGTTCATAGTAATGAACAAATAAAAGAAGTTCCATTTTTCGGTATTCAGTTACTAAATAATATTGTCCACTGGAATATATATCAAAAGAGAAAAATAAAAACAGCTCTGAAGAATGAGAAAATTTTTGAAGCTAGAAAGAAAAATCCACTTTTGTGTGGGTAATTTTTGGTGTTCATTATTTTTTGAGATTTGCTCTGAACATGTAAGTTCAACAGTGTCTGAGAATGGAAGGAAAGGTGCTGAGAGGAAAATTAAGTGAGCATTTTCAGCTCTCAATAAGGAGTTTATTTTCAGAAGGGTCAATTGCTTGAGTTAATTTGCTCAGACCTAGTAATAAAGTTTTAGTGATTTAAGATTCAATGTCTTTTACCTACTGCAAAATATTCAAGCCTAATATATATATATAATTCTTTCAAAAATTCTATTTCCTTATATTCCAATCAGGTAAGTCTGCATATAGTCTAAGAAGATGAAGCTTCTTTCTGAGAGTTAAAAAAGGCTTCACAGGCAGTGCAGCCATTAAATCTATATTTTAGCATTTTCTATATCATGAAATTAATGTAAATCCTATTATCCCATTAAGCAAGTAACAATGGTTCTCTGCAGCATTTAAATACTTTGTAAGGAACCTCAGTACCCCACATAAGAACTAATGTGAAATTGACTAGGAGAAATTGAAGTGAAAATGTCTGGTCTGTGTTCATTGTCTACACATTCTACTATGCATATTTTGTAACTTTCCAATCAGTTCTCTTCTGACCACAGAACAGATTTGGTCTCAGAACAGAGGAAAATTCTTTCAAAAGGCTAGCTTTTTATAAACTGGCTAAATTAGTATAACCATTAAAAATTACTCTGATTAAAATTATTTTAATGCCTTATTAAACATCATGTATAGATATTCAGAAAGGAAAATTATAAAGTCAATTTAGAGAGAGTGAAAATTCATAATTATTCAGTTGGTATCATTAATTTTGAAGATAAAATATGATAATAATCTTAAGACTACTAAATAATATATTAACTTTAATATATTCACTTATCCAGAATAAATGTTAAGAAGTTAATATTCCATGACTATCAATAGATAATAATATGTGTCTCAATAAGTTTGTGATGGTTTGAAGGATTTTGTATTTTTATGTCAAATTATAATTATACATCATATTAGAGCATAAAGGAATGGAGAAAGCACATTTGGCCTAAGATATCAAGCAAGTTTTCAGAAACCATTGGAACTGTTTTATAAAACTCCATACAAAATCATGTATTATATATATGTATGTATTTATTTTGTTACTAATACAATTTTATCCTTTTCTTTAAAAAATTTTTAAATTGCATTTATTATTTTTATTTTATGTGCATGTTGCTGCATGTAGGTAGGTACACCCATGTCATGAAATGGCTGTGTAGGTCAGAAGAGGGCATCAGATCCCCTGCAGATGGAGTCACAGATAGTTGTTACCTGCCATGTGGAAGCTTGGAATCAAACCCTGGTCCTCTGCAAGAGCAGCCAGTACTCTTAACCATTGCCATATATCCAGCCCCTGTTTATTTCATCTACCAGGAGTTTACTATAGAGAGACTGCATAACTATTACTGAGGTCTTGGTAGTATTTTTAATTATGATTAAAATTTGCATAACAAAAATCACATTAATTAAGCCAGTTTTTTCATTTTAAGAACAGATAAATATTTAAGAAAGTAATATTTTTGAAAACTGATAATCAAATATTAGTTTTATCTCATTGTATTATTGTATTGTATTTTGTGAAGGTGTGTGTATGGCAGAGAGAGAGAGACAGAGACAGAGACAGAGACAGAGAGGCAGAGTTCAGGCTCACATTTGCCATGGAGCACTAGCAGAGGTTAGACAACAATTTTCAAGAATTGGTTCTTTCCCCTCATGAAATCAGGGATCAATTTAAAACTAGGAATAATGAACAGCAAACAAACAACTTTACCTGATGACCATCTCACTGGCCCTGAATTAGAAATTTTTTATGATCTTTATGATGCAATCAGTTTTACCCATGTCAGTGATTAAACTGAATTCATTCAACATTTTCTACAATATACTTTCAACTTCTAAACTTCTCATCTATTTTCCTTTTTTTAACAATTTTTACCTTAGCATAAAAAGTCTCATCCAAAGTATTTCCTTTTTTCATTGACATCTATTGCAAAACATATATTCTGTATTTATAACACTCCTATATTTTTAAACATGAGTTTATTATTAAAGATGTCCTATTTTTACAAAATTTGGAAGGTTTTTCATTCATAAGATAATTATACTACAGATGAAAACTCAGGAAGCTGTTTCTGAAACAAAGAAACTAAGGATACAATATCTTAAACAGTTATAAATACAGGTCAAATATATTAGTAGCCTTGTGTTTCCTTAACAAAATTGAACTATTTGTTAAAGGTTTAAGTTCCAGGGCAGCTGGGGCTACAGGGAGACCCTGTCTCAAAAAGACAAAAAAAAAGTTTTAAGTCATTATATTTGGCTCTTTGAATCTATCTCATTTGGAGGATATTTTCATTTGGGTCCACAAGGTAACTAAAAGACTGTATAAGAGTCATGTATTTCTAAGTTCTTTACTTTTGAGCCACATGCTTACCTTTGTAGTGAGCATGTTAGATTATTGTACACTTTGTAAGCATTTCACATAAATTATTTTGTTTCATTGAGTTTTTTTGAAATAGGGTCTCCCTGTAGCCACAGCTGGTCTGGAACATGCTGTATAGACCAGTTCGACCTTTATCTCACATAGATATGCCTGTCTCTGCTTCCCCAGTGCTGGAATTAAAATCTTTTGCCACCATGCCCAACTTACTTTATGTTTTTTTTTTTTTTTTTTTCCGTATAGAAGCACAATGATGAATTCTTGCCCCAAACACATTATAAGAGGGAAACCATTATGATGTAAAAAGCCTATAATTAAGGTCTGGAGAGATGGCTCAGTGCATAAGAGGATTTTCTGCTCTTGCAGAGGACTTGGGTTCAGTTCCCTGGCAGTATTATTGAGCATCTCACAAATACCTGTCATTAGAGTTCCAGGAAATCAATGCCTTTTTCAAGCCTCCGTGGGGGTCAGGCATACATGTGATGCACATAAACTCATGCAAACATACACACATACATGCAAACATAAAACTAATATTAAATAAAAACACATGAATAAATGAAATGCTTTAAGATCATCTACAAACTTCAAGATGCTTCTGTGAATCTTTAAGAGTTTTTATTTTGTTTAATCCCAGTCTCAGATGGATCAGAGTTGTATGTCATCACATTTTGGTTGAGAAAAGGAATTTGAAAATTGATTTGTCAAAGGAAGCTGCAGTAGTGAAAAACATCCAAAAAATCCACACACACCCCCACGCACAATAAATTGGGGATGGTCCTCAAGATACTAAAAATAAATAAATGAGATAGTCATAGATTTTGTTTCACAGTTCTTTCTTAGGGCATAATATGACACATAAGATAAGTACATGGAAATAGTCATTGTGACAGATATGATGGAGCTGAATTTGAGAGCAAGCAGTGAAAAACAGGTGTATTCCTGGTTCCTGTAGTTACAGTAAGATATGCACTCATATCTAAGGATTTGGAGCTAAGAGCCACAAATGAGATAGAACATATGCTCCTTCTTTTTCTGAATCTATGTTAAGTCACTTAGTATAATGTTTCTGGTTCCACCCATTTACCTACAAATTTCATAATTTTGTTTTCCTTTCACATCGAGTAGAATACCATTGTGTAAACTTACATTTTCATTATTCATTCATTGGTTGAGGGACATTTAGGTTGTTTCCCCTTCCTAGCTATTGTGAAAAAAACAACAGTAACCATGGATGCCCGAGTGTCTCTGTGGTAGGAAATTGAATCCTTTGGATATATGCCAAGGCATAGTATAACAAATCATATGGTAGGGTTACTTTTAGGTTTTTAAGAGTTCTCCACACTGCTTTCCATAGTTGTTTCACCAGGTTACAATCCCAGTAGCAGTGAAGAGGTTCCCCATTCTCTACAGCCACACCAGCACTTGTTGGCATTTACTCCTTTCATTTTAGCCATTCTGGCAGAATAAGATGGAATTTTAAAATAGTATTGATTTGCATTTCCCTAATTACTAAGGATGTTGAAAACATTTTAAAGTGTTCCTTAGTCATTTTTATTTCTTCTTCAAGAGCTCTCTGTTCAGATTCATAGCTCATTTTTAATTGGGTCATTTGTTTTCTTGATTCTTTGTTTTTTGAATTTTGTACGTCCTGCCCACTAATCCTCAGATGTATAGCTGGTGAAGAATTTCTCCAACTCTGTAGGTTTCCTTTTCATGTTTTTGGTTGTTTACTTAGCTGTAAAGACACATTTTTAATTTACTGAGGTTTCATTTTCAGTTGTTGACCTTAATTTCTGAGCTCCTCATGTCCAATTTGGGAAGTCCTTTCCTGCACCAGTATCTTGTCGGATACTGCCTATGATTTCTTCTAACAGTAGATATTCAGTTTTCCAAGCATTATTTATTGAAGATATTGTTTTTCTTTCAGTTTGTGTCTTGGCATCTTTGTCAAATATTAGGAGACAGAGATTATGTGCTATCTCAATGTTCTATGTCATTCCTTTAACCTGCATGTCTGCGTCTTTTTATGCCAATACCAAGTGCGTGTTTTTGTTTTTGTTTTTTTTTTACCTATGTAATACAGTGTTATATCTCATATGGTTATCTTTCCAGCATTGCTCTCTATGGTCAGGATTGCTTTTACTATCTGGAATCTTTTGTGATTTCATATGAATTTAAGGATATTTTTTTTCTAGTTCTTTGAAAACTGCCATTGGTATTTTTATTGGTATTCCATGGAAATTATAAGTTGCCTTTACTTGGATAGTCATTTTCATACCATTAACTCTTCCAATCCATGAGTATGGGAGGTCTTTCCATCTCCTTGTGACTTCTTCAATCTTGCTGAAGTTTTCATTGTAAAGATCTTAGCTGTCTTTTGTTAAGTTATGCTAGATGTTTAATTTATTTAGTTTTGAGGAGACTGTAGATGGAAGTGTTTCTATGAACTCATTGTCTGATGGTTATTAGTACATAGAAAAGCTCTTGACGTTTGTAAGTTGATTTTTTTTTATCTGCCACTTTGATGAAAGTGTTAAAGAACCAAGGGGATAAGAGGAGAAAGGAGCTCAAGAGAGAGGGATAATAGGAGACAGGTGATAACAAGATACCAAGATATCAATAGGGATAATAGGAGATAGGTGATATCATGAGAATGTGCAATACTTTAACAGGGAGGGGATGGGAAAGATTATATGGCGGGCAGGGGGGAGATAACAGTTATTTTAACTTGGTGTAAAAATCAAGGACGTGTTAATTCAAAGCACACTGAAAACTGCACATGAGCATGGCTGAAGGCTGATAACCAAAACCACAATGCTAGGCAGTGGAGATCTTCCTTGAAGTTATTGGTCAGATTCCCAAAGTTAACACAGTTGTTTTCCACAGGCCTTGATTGCTTCCAGTAGCTTAAAGATAAGATCGTGTTTCTGAAGCTACCGTGTCCAGCTACATCTATCTTTTAAAAATCAAAGTTGGCTGGGCGCCTTCAATCCCAGCACTTGGGAGGCAGAGGCAGGTGGATCTTTGTGAGTTCGAGGCCAGCCTGGTCTACATAGTGAGTTCCAGGACAGCTGAGGCTACAAGGAGACCCTGTCTCAAAAAAGACAAAAAAAATAAACAAAACAAAACAAAAAAGTTGGGGCTGGAGAGATGACTCAACAGTTTAGAACACTGGCTGCTCTTGCAGAGGACCTGGGATCAATTCCCAGCACCCACATGGCAGCTAATAATTGTCCTTAACTGTGGTTCCATGGAATCCATGGCTTTCTGCCCTCTGAGGGCAATGTCTGGCTCAGGTATGCAGGCAATACTTTCATGCATATAAAATAAAAATAATTAAAAATTTTTAATTAAAAAATCAAAGTTAATTGCATATTACTTTCAGCAATATTTTGTAAATGATCTATGAAATTTTATTACTTATTTAAAATATTTTTATTCAACTCTTATTTGAAACATGGTTAATTAAACTTTCATTCATTAATTTCTTTTTATTTGGAAATATTCCATATTATTATTTTCTTTTAATTTCACTCCTAAGAGAATATCATTCATATTATTTTATTCATATTAAATGTATTAGAACTTTTATATTTCTTATATAACATTTTTATTAATTTTTGAGAATGTCATTTATATTCTAATCATATTCACTTCCTTCCCATATCGACTCTAAAATGTACCTCCTTACTTCCTTACCCACTAAACTTCCTGTTCACATTTTTAAAAAAAGAAATTGATTCCAATTTGTGTTCTTCAAATACTTTTTGGTCAGGGTACCCCTAGGACCACTTTCAAGCTACAAATTTGAAAAAAAAAAAAAAGGGTTTCCTAGAACAGAGGGAAAAAATTCATATTTGTAATTCATTATATAGTAAAGTAATATAGATTAAAATCAGAAGTAGGTTATACTTAGGGTTAGGTTTAGTTTTAGGGATAGTGTTAGTTTTAGGGTTAGGGTTAGGGCCAGGGTTAAATTTAAGGTTATGGTTAAGGTTACTTTTAGGACTAGGATTGGGTTTAGTTTTAGGGAGAGAGCTATGGTTAGGGTTAGAAGTAGGGTCATGTTTAGGGTTAGGGCAATATGATTACTCAAATAGTACATAATTTTAAAAAGACTTTTTGACTAGCTAGTTCATTTATTTTTTTCACAATTGTTTTGTTCTTCAGTTCCATCTGGCTTATCATGAAAAGTGTTTGCATTATAAAATGCAAATGGTTAGATACATATGTAGTTTCAAAATATTATAAACTGTTTTGAGGTATCTTTCAAAGTTAATTATGCTTTTCTGGAGTAACAACATTAACAAAGAAGAATGCAATCTAACAGCATTCAATACCAGAGTTGAGCTATTTTATATTACATGACCGTTGCAGAATATCAGAGTCCATGTTCCTCAGAATCAGTAGTGTACTGACTGATGGGATCCCCCCTAATATATGCTGCATGATAGCAGAGTGAGATAGGGAAGAATGTGCGATCCATGTGTTGGCTCTTAAAGCTTTTTTCTGGCATCAACAATCAATCACACTCCTCAGAATTTACCACTTGCATCAAGTCATATAGTTGAACTCCAAGAATGAGGATATGTGGTCTTCCCGAATGTGTTAGCAGAAACACCATCTCACAATCTACTCTCCTGACCAACACACACACACACATACACATACCACCCACACACATACACCCCCACACACAACCTACATACCCACCCACATCCACACACACCCTAAACACACACAGACACAGACACAGACACAGACACACACACACACACACACACACACACACACAC
>NW_008360303.1:1162469-1163751 GCF_000622305.1 Nannospalax galili
TTTAATTACACAAAGTTGGTTGATCTACTGGCATAAAATTTAAATGTTAATTGGCTTTGTATTTAGTTTTTTTCCTGAAATATCATCTTGCCAGTAGACATACTGTAAATCACTATCAATAATTTTAATCTATTTTAAGACATGCCTTCTTATCTAGCCTCTTCATATAGATTCCCTGCCATCCTTGGAACAGATATATCCTGATCATCTTCTTAAGCAAAACCACTCACAGGATTTGCTGGCATCACTTTCGTTCATTCTGTGATTTAAAAATGTGTGTAATAATGATATTTTACAGAAAGGTGAATTTTAACTACGTCTGGTTAAAGATCTTCTGTTACCTTCTTTATATGTTCTTATCCAAAATCATTTCAATCATAAATTATGAACTACTTCCAATCTATGAAATATCTGTTTCCTTTATTATTCATTTCCAAAACTGGATAACATGGTTCTGTGCTTATAACATTCTAATAGTAATATTAAAAATGTTTCCATTTTTCTGTCATAGTCATATTTTTTGCACACTTCCTTTCGATAAAAGAAATCGCAGTTAGCAATCTGTAATCCAGCTCATCAATATTTTATCACGTTTTACCACATGTAATGTGACTTGACATTGTTTCTGCCTCCAAGACAGCTGTCTTGCCATCTATATAATTTCACATATTTCAGAAATTTTGCTGTCATACTTCCTTCCTGATTATAATGTCAGTGGTTGATAACATAAGTCAGGTGATTCTGTTCTAAGAGGGACGTGGATTAAAAACTTCACTGAGATTTCACCATTTTATCAGTCATAAGTCAGCATCGTGCTCTAGTTTTCATGGTTCCTCAGGGAGGCAGAACAATGACACTGATATATTTTTTAAATATTTTATTTTATATCCTTATTTTATGTATACACAAGTATTGCCTGCATGTTTTTAAGTGCATTCATGCTGTGAAATGCCCACAGAAGATAGAAGAGGCCATCGGATCCCATGGAACTGGAGTTTCAGACAGGTGTTAGCTACCATGTGGATGCTGGGATTTGAACCTGGGTCTTCTGCAAGAACAGTGTTCATAACTACTGTAGCCATCTCTCTAGCCCTGACACTGGTATTTTAACATTTGTTTCTGCAATCATAAAGCTTATGTAAAAGAAAATAAAAACTATCAAATGGTGATGCTCACATTTCTGTCATATAGTACCATAGATTGATTTTGCTAACTCAAGAGTGAAAACTCTATCATTGTCTCTATAACATAATGGTCTGCTAGTGTTTTTTTTTTTTTTTTT
>NW_008360303.1:1163803-1177507 GCF_000622305.1 Nannospalax galili
GTCCATGATGTCTAGGCCTCTCAAGCAAAAATAACTTGTCTTTAGCTTTCAATACAAACCTCAATTATGTAATAATATTTCAGTTTTATCCTAAGTGCCAGTGCAATGTTTGAATATAAACCAACAATTGGCCTACTTATGGTTTCCCCTTGGACACTGAGTTTGACTGGAGTCTAATCCTTGACAGTCAAAGAATATGTTATTTCTCATATCATTAGATTTCCTGAAGCAAGCGTCATTGGCTATGTGTAATGAGAAAGAGACAAAGAGCTGGTACATTGAACAGTCAACTCCCAGATGAGGGACCTTGGTTGAGGTGACAAGATGACTCCAAGCAAATCACTCAGAGGTGTCATCTGCATGTTGTTTGCTCAGACAAACAATGGCCCAGCCTCTGTAGATTTGACCAAATTTCATGTTTCTAATTATTTGGTTCTAACTTCTAAATTGCTCCCTTTGAAAAACAACTCTACCTTTTATTACATACAGGATTTGGAATGAAATGGTGGAAAACAAACTGTCATTTTACAGTTGTTTCATATGTGTGACCATTTCACAGTTGACCATCCATTGTTCTTAAAAATACTGAAGAATATTGTTCTTTAATAAATACTTTTGAAAACAAAACTTACCATAAACTGACATGAAATTATACACTTTTTACATCACACATAGCATAAACACTCAAGTTTTTAGCAGAAATATGAATATGTTGGATCATAAAACAATGAAGATACTACCTGGAACCTTTTAGAGCATTTAGCACGCACATAATTTTATTTTTAAATTCTCTAAACCTTATAGTTCAAAAAGTCAATGTCTTCAAAGGTTTTGAACACAGAATAAAAGATCTGTGTGTACATGCCTAACCATTCTGTGTCAAAAATAATGAATATTTTTAAGAGTCACACTGAAATAAGATACTAAGTTTTAATTAGACTAATAAAATATAAAATGACTCACTGTTCATCAACTCATATAATACATTTACATTACAATTTGATGATTCATATTTATGTTGAATTTTGACTGTAGTACTGGTGAATCTCCATCTGTTTTATTCTGTATAACTTATTTAGATATTTGTCACTCTTAATATGCCACAATACTGTAATTCTGAGCAATAGTATGCAAATACATCTACTTCCTTTTTTAAGATCTCTCTCTCTCTCTCTCTCTCTCTCTCTCTCTGTGTGTGTGTGTGTGTGTGTGTGTGTGTGTGTGTGTATACCATGTATGCCGGAGAGGTGCTAGAAGAGGCCAGAAGAGAACACCTGACCCCCTGGTGTTGTTACAGATGGTTGTGGCCTGCCTCGAATGAGTGCTGGGAACAAAAGTCAGATCCTCTGGAAAAACAACACTCTTTTTAAAATTTAATTTAATACTTTTATTTTATATGGATGAGTGTATTGCCTGCATCTATATAAGTTCATCTGTGTTGAGCAATGCCCATGGACATCAGAAGAGGGCATCGGATCTTCTGGAACTGCAATTATAATGGTTGTCAGCTCCTGTGTGAATGCTAAACTCAAACCCGGGTTGTCTGCAAGACAGCCACTGCTCTTAACCACTGCATCATCTCTCCAGTTCCAAGAACAACACTCTTAAATGCTGCGCTATCTATCCAGCTCCTGCATCTACTTTCTCAGAAAGTCTCAATTTAAAGGAACTAGAAAGATGGCTCAGGAGTTAAGAGCACCGACTGCTCTTCCAGAGTACTTGGGTTTGGTTCCCAGCACCCTCATGGTGTCTAACATGCCTCTGTAACCACAGTTTCAGGGAATCTGGTGCCCTCTTCTGATTTCCACTGGCACGTGCACTCACATAGACACATGCAAGCAATATACTCATACACATAAAATAAAAATAATAAATAAAATATTTTTAAGTATCACTTTAAAAACAAAGAAATATAAAGGTATCTCTGTCTCCAACATATTTTCTTACCTGTTATAATCACCTTCCATTTACTAAAATGTAGATGATTCCATCACTGTCCTTCCTTTATGCAGAGGATTCCTTTACTACCTTCCTTTATATATGCAGACCACTTAAACTTCCTGTCTTTGTTAGTTACTGGAATGCCGTGTAATTCCCTGGATCTAGCTTGTACCCAGTTGCGTGTTGTTTCCTATTACCAGGTGGAATTGTGGCAAAGGGAATATTATCCTCCTCCCCCTTTCTTTCACTTTGGAATGGAGACAATTATATATGTCTTCCTTCTGAATTCTCCTTTTCATCCTTCTGATGATTTGTCTGAGACTTTGAACTAGAGAGAAAGAGCCGGGAAATGGGAAATGGACATGTATCTTTGTATTGTCACTGCTCTATTTCATTCTCGTGAGTTGTCACCAATGCTTCTATTAATAGTCCAAAGTGACTGCATGGCATTGTTGCACAGAAGTGGGGGGAGTAGAGAGAGAGAGAGAGAGAGAGAGAGAGAGAGAGAGAGAGAGTTCTGCCTTTTATGGCACTTCTTAAAATTTCAAAGACAAAAAAGATAATAAATGCTGGTCCAAAGAAGAACAAAGGGAGCTCTAATATACTGTCGGTGGCAAAGCAAATTAGTACATCTGTTGTAGAAAGCAATGTAGCGGCTACTCTAAAAACAAACCTAGAAGTAACAGGAGATCCAATTGTCCCACTACTAGGTATATACTGAAAAGCAGTAAACTCATCATACTAAAGACATACTGTCTCTTGTTTATCACAGCATTATTCATAAGAAAGATTGTAAAATCAGTAAAGATACTATGTTGCCATAAAAAGTCTACAGACACAATCATCTGTCAAGGAAGAAAAAAACAAATCCTCAGATAACTTATTTGAAATTAAAAAAAACTTTATTGAGAGTTTCATACATGCATATAAAGTGTTTTGATCAAATCCATGCCCACTCCCTCCCCTCCAACATTCCCCCCCTCTGAAAAGGTAACCCTAAAATCTTTCAAGGATTAGATACAAGCTCCCATATACTTTTGACATTTTTGGCCTGTCCCAAGGACAGTTTGACTTTTAGCCAAGAAATTGGCTACATTACTTTGGGGTCTTTTTATCCTAACTGCCTAGCCAATTCCTACCTCTTATTTTTATCATGCCATCCTCTGAAGGAGGATTGCCAATAGGGAATAGGGATGCAGACCACTCTGGCTTCTTCTGTGCTAAACAGGGACGCAGGGTGAGGCAATTGGAGTACTCCTTCAGTGGGTCTATATAAAAGACTCCCAAATTGCATAATTCTTGTTTCTAAGGGGAAAAGAAAATCCTTGAATCATGAATAGATGTGAAGGAGGAATAAAGGCAAGAGTAATTAGCATTACAAGTTCTTGACAGGGAACTAGAAAAAAGAAAAAATTTTAATGATAGTTACAGGGACAATTGAGATACAGTCTTTTAGTTTTCAGAACGTAACCGACTGTGACCAGTAATAATCAGATATATAGAGATTAGAAATGCACGTGCATCTTAGTGTCAATTGTATTGAAAATTAATTTTTCTGTATGAAACTTAGTATTTTAATGGTGAAATGGAGATCTTTTTTAAAGTTTAAAATCTCATTTAATTTTGTCTTATAGGGTTTATACTGAGTACAATATTATATAACTGTAATAATTCAACTGTAAACCTAAAAATTTACAGCCAATTTTGAAGGAGATGCATCTTAGCTCTAGAAATTGTTATTGACGATGCCAATGCTGTTGAATGAAATGCTTCTTCTGATTGTGTGGTTATTGAATAAATAATTTTAAAAAGAATTTCCTAGATTAATAAATTTATATTAATTTCAAGAACATGTTTCTGCCTGTAGATACACATTACCCAGGTCAGGCCCAACTGGGAATTCTACTAGCACTTGCCTTAGAAAACATGTTGAGGACAGAGTATAAAATAATTTAGTGTTTCTTTCTTTTCCTTTAAATTATATATAAACATACTTCTAACATTGTTATTTATAAATGTTATAGAACTATTACACGGTTTTCACACTTTACTGAATTAAATATGGATACCATGAAATACATGGTGTTCTTTAAGTAGTGTCTGAACAGTTCAATTTAAGAAAGTGCTAGAATGTACCTTGCTTATTGCCATTTTTCAAATGAGTTGAATAAGAAGCTCCAAAGAAAAATCTTTTTAACAACTTGATTTTTAATAACAGTATCAAATGATAAAAACATTGCACTTCTTATCCTTGTCATTTATCATGCTCTATAAGGCAGAATAGTTCTGGTTTGTTAAACATTAATTAAAATCACAAATTTACTTTATGCTAGTATTGATGATGCTTTTGTTGGTGAATTATTCATGATAAATAATAATAGTTTAGTTGCTTGACTTCTCTCTTCTTATTATGCATGTAGTACATCATTTATAATTTGATCTTCTGCACATTAAAATCTACGTTTACCTTTCAGCCTTTATAATACTGAATAATCCTTGTTTGAGAGGTCTATTGGATGGCTTTATGTATAATCACAGCAGTGTGATCAGTACATAGAGATATATATTTATGAATTTAAAATATTCTGTGCTAACACCCACAGCTACAGTATTGACTATTAAATATAGATCCATTTTTTAAAAATTATAGAATAGAAAATATGATTTCAAAGTACCAGAACTATCACAGGAGTAAGAAGAAAACAAAAGGCATACATTCAAGAAATGTGTTCAACTTATTGACTTATCATCAGAAACCTAAGTAAAGAAGAAAAGATAAACCCATGGCAGAATAGACTGAGGAAGATTTAGAAATGACTTAGAGGTGGGGATGGGTTAAGGGTCTAATCTCAAGTCCTTAAAGTAGATCTTTAAAAGAGAACAAGTGATTCAGTTGAACAAAGTTGATGATCTAATAGACCTTAGGAGTGGTGTGGTGGATATAATACAGAGAATATGTTGAATTAAGTAAGCAGTGATTTGATAAGTGATGATTGCTCAGGTGAGAAGATACTTGTCTTCAGTGATGTGATCCAGGAATTTCCTCAACCAAGCAGTTAAGTCCTGTGTTGGTTTACCACCTTGTATATGCCAGACAAAACTTGGTCACACTGTGATAGATGCCTTCTGGTCTCAAAGACAAGAAAATCAAGAGTTAAACATTTATTAACTGCTTATGTCTTATGTTTGAAGCACTCTGTAAAAGCGTTAAAGCATCCTTATGTTTGGCTCAAATACTAGAATAGAATCAGCTTTGGCAGAGAGTAGAATTTGGAATAACATCAATGACCATACCCTCAAGGGACAAGACCATTGTTTAGTAACTGTATTTCTTCATGTGGGCATTGGGAAATCTCTCATAATGGATAATCTTAAAGTCATTCTACTATCTGGAACATGCTTTTACCCTTACAGAAGTGGTGCTCATTATCATGGAGGTAGGTTTCTCTCACCTCCACTTTGGAATCCTGTGTCTCTACTCTGGTATTCATTTTACTTATCATATCCACAGGATATTCAAAAATACTTGATATTACTTGAATATCCACAGGATATTCAAAATTATTTTCTGAGTAAAAAGTCAATATTTCAGGAATAAAAAATAACCATGTAATTCAAAAACTTGTTCTTAAAATCTTTAGGGACGTGTCCTACAAATTTTACATGTGCAAAACACATTAAAAAGCATTGGATATTATTCACAAAAGTGATAAATTGCAACATTAGGCCAAATAACTTCATGCCTAAGGCCAAATTTAATTATAAAGAAGTTAGAGCATTTGAGTATCAATAATTTTGGGATAATGTTACTATTTTTCTACTTTTAATAAGGATTGATAAGGATTGATAGTGTACAATTAATAAAGTGCTAATATGTAACTTAATTTAAAAATTCTTATGGAATTAAAATTTAGCTGACATACACAATATATTGAATACTGTAGCCTACTAGGTAGATCATCCAATGCTTGAATGATAAAGAATTACCAAGGCAAAGCCAAACCTTCCAAACAAAGGATGTGTATTATGTATTGCATTTTGTACTTGCCTGTGGGGCTAGCAAAGAAGCAACGGGTGAAGATCAAAAACAAATAACACTCAGTGGTTTATAAAGTTGCAAACACTTTATTATATTGCACACAAAATACAGGTGTTTATTAAGAGAAGAATACTGGGAATTCTAGTTCTCAGACTTCATCGTACAGAAAGGGCTCCTTTGGAGTCCCCTTCTGCAAACACTTTTCTTCATTTAGACTGCAGGACATGCTCTGTAGGGCTTCTGCTTTACTACCGCTTCTGTCTTAATGTCTTCATGGAGTGGTAAATTTATACTAATTTATGCTGAAACTCAGCCTTTACTGCTGTGCAAACCACAACTTTTTTCACATTATCTTAGTTTGTGATTTTAAATATCATTGAGCAAGATATTAATGGTCTCAATTTTTTCTCTGTGGCCAATTGACTGGCACTCAATTTAGATTCTTTAGTTAGCATTTTAAAATACATATATCCCAAATTTGATTACTATACCCAGTATTTAACTGCCAGCCACAACCTATTTACTAGAACAGTTGTCTAGATAGTCATGGCAAAAGTCATGATGTAATCTTTGACTATTTTTTTTCCTCACATTTCTCATAAGACTCTATCATCATATGCCCTGGATCACAAGATTTCTCAATTGTGATACCTTGCTGCTCTCACACAAGCCACCATTTTGCACTGGTGGGTAAATCTTCACAGTTGCCTGAAACTTTCTCTTTTTTAAATTATTTATTTAATAACCACATGATTAGAAGAAGCATTTCATTACAGCATTAACACATTCAATAACATTTTCCATGCATCTCTTTCAAAATTGGATGTACAGTTTTAGGTTCACAGTTGAATTAATACGGTTATACAATATTGAACTCAGTATAAACCCTATAAGACATAAAATTGAATGTGGTTTTAACCTTTAAGTAAGATCTCCATTTTATTTTAAAATATACTGTTTCACACAGAAAAACTCATTTTTAATGCTACTAACACTTAGATGTTTGCACATGTGTCTCTAAACTCTATGTATCTCATTATTACTAGTCACAGTCAGTTACTTTCTGAACTCATTTTTTTTAATTTGTTGATTTTTTTTGTGTCTATTTCATATAGAACATCCCAAACAATCTTATTCATCTACATAACCACATCTCAAATGGTACTTTCCCATAGATATACACATTCACTCTTACAGAATTATATTGATCCCTTTAATCTTTGGTTATACTTTTCCTTTTGGGTGTTTAAGACCATATATTTGGCCCAGATAAACCAATTTATTTTTACTCTTAAGGTCATCTGAGGACCTGTTCCTCAGGGTCACATGGGCTTGGGAGGAGTCCATGGCTCCTTTCTTTTACCAGTTCCATCTCTGTGAAGATAAGTCAAAGATCCTTCTTGACTGTGGCTGGCTTCACTTGGAAGCATGGAAAAAATGTTTCCTCTGTGTTGATCCTCCTCTTTGTAGACTGGGCACAGGTTCAAGTCTATTTGGTGGTGTCTTGATGGCCTCTTTGATAAGGAGGACAGTTACTGGACATTTTGAGAGATACTCATAGTCCCCTGGAACTTAGTCGACCTAGGAGGGCAAGGAGAAAAATCTGTCCTTTAAGTCCCTCTGACCAGATTAGTATAGGCCTCAAAGCATGGCTATATAACATCCAAGAAGGTTAGTTCCACCAGTCTGGTACTTTTAATTACCATGTGCTACATAGATAAAGCTTGGTCAAAGACCAAATGTTTTCAGATAAACCTTGCGCAGACATGTCTTATATTCCTTGAGCTGGTTGTATGTATAATTTGTCAGTAGGTAGTTCAATTAATATCTTTTCCATTTTTTTAAAAACTAGCTATATAAATCCATAATCACTCTAATCTCATGCTTGATATCTTTGGTTCACTCACACTGAACCTCCTGTTGTGTTGTGGGAAATCTTGTGACTGACTGTGCCTTTTGCCTTATGTACCTAACATGCTGGAATGCATTGCTTCTAATGGGGCATGTGGTCTGCTAGAGTGTAATAGGATACTAGTCTGCCATGTTAATAAGGGATCCTATATGCTGTGTTGTGATTGGACTATTACCCTTATATAAGCCCATACTTTTTGCAATAAAGCAGATCTCTGTCACTGAACCTGGTCTCCTGTGCCTGAATGCGTCGATGCTGGCGCAGACTCCTCACCAGCCCTGGGGTCCAGACCGGGTGACTGATCGGAGGAACTAAGAGAACAGGAGAGCAGCCATAGCCAGAGGAGAGCAGCCACAGCCGGCGACCACACTGTTCCTCAGAAATTCTAAATGTGGGGCTGGTTTATTGCTCAGGTATTAAGAGCTCCTACTTTTTTCAAAAGACTTGAGTTAAGTTCCCAGCATCCACACTGGGCAACTCACAACTGACCATAACAGCCAGCTCCAGGGAAATCAAAATGCCTGTGGTTTCACAGGGCACCTACACTCATGTGCACATACCCTTATATAGAAACACACGTGTGTTTCCAAATCTGGGTCTTTGCCATCAGGTCATATCTTTTCTCTTAAAGTTCACTAATTTTAGAATAATTCAACTTACTATGGTCTTTATTGAGAATAAAAGCAACAGCAAATACTGGAGGCCAATGTGGCTGCAGCAGGCTTTGGCACAAGGATTTAAAACCTGACTCTGGATCTCTTCATTTTCTAAGAACTTTGGTGTGATGATGATAGAATGAGACCAGTCCCAGGCTGCTGCATCAGATCCTAAGAGTTTGAGTGAGTGAGCTGGACCATGTGAGGAACTGTATCACACAAGATGGCTTTTCTTGACCATAGGTGGTTTTATCTGTATCTCAAAGTTCTTAACTTGGTTCTTGGTAAGGAAGAACAAAAGCAACTTCCTAGTTAAGATGGCAGCAGCACTGCTGTGGGCTCCAGATAGTGGTGGTGAAAGCTCTTGCAACAAGGATTTGAAACATGACTCTGGTAAGATGTCTAATCACTTGTTCCCCCTGGACGTGGAAGAAGTGATTTAAAGAGGGCCTAAGGGATCTTTGACCATAAGGAAAACTTGGTGCCTGAGGTGGGAAGCGGGTGTGCAGCAGACCTTCGTGAGAAGTAGGAGTGTTGTTGGTGGTGGAACGGTGAGGGTGAAGATGGGGGAGGGGGTCTGAGCATGATTAAAAAACGTTGCATGAAATTCTTGAATTATGTTTTTTAAAAATATTTTCTGATATTTATTAATATGTTTGCCTTTTAATTTCTATGTGATAACTTTTGTTAAACTTGAAAATTAGTAGAGGGACTGGAGATATATATCCGTGGTTAAGAACACTGGCTGTTCTGATAGAGGACCCAGGTTCAGTTCCCAGCACCTACATGGTGTTTAATAACCAACAGTCTATAACTCCAATTCCAGGGGACCCAACTCCTTCGTCTGACCTCTACAGCATTGTATGACACAGGTGCACTTACATGCATGCAGGCCATACTCTCATACACATAAAATAAAATAAAAGTAATAAATAAGTTACCAAAACATATAAATATGTCTTTTGATATCAAATTTTGTTTATGTGAGTGTTTCTACCTTATGTTTTTATTTGTAGGATACTTTTGCTGAGTGTTTATGTCTTGGTTGAATTTTTTTCTTTGAATACTTCATATATGTCTTTATATTCTGTTCTTTATTATTTATGCTGAAAAGCCTGCTGTCAGTTTGAGCATCATGTGATAGGATATTTTGAGTCTTTAAAATCATGCTTCTGTTTTGCAAGCTTGCTTACTTGTAGTGGTTGCTATGATTACAGTATTCCCACAATATCCCAGAGGAAAGGGTTCAAAGGTTTCCAGAAATACCCCAATTAATGGGTATATTATGCATATATTATTTGTATATAAGCTGTGCAAATCTCCTATTTTTTAAACATGTAGATTACTTATTATTCATGTATAATGTAAATGCTACATTAATAATTGCTATATTTACAATTTATGAGAATCAAATAAGAAGAAAAACAGTTTATACATGTTCAGCACACACCATTTTTTCAAATATTTTCATTCGTGAGACTGAAAATCAAATCAGGGTCTTGTGCATGCTAACCATCACAGTGTCAGTGACCATACATCTGCAGATACTGTGTGTGTTTTCAATCTGTAGTTTGAATCAATCAATGGATATCTACCTCATAGATCTGAAGACCTCATGTTGACTTGAAATGGTCGTCATGTTTGAGGCTTCTGTTTTAAGATATTTATAGTTTAGTAATTTTTAAAGATTTTGAAGAAGAAAAAAACAGATGTATACATGAGTAGATTTGCAAACAAACACACATATATAAAATATACAGAGGTGAGTATATAGTTATAAACACATTCTTCAGTGATATTGTTTTTTATTTGCATCAAAATTTATGTATTATGTTTCTAGATTTTCATATATTGATCCACCTTCACATCACTGAGAAAAAGCAAAACTGGTCATAATGTGTGATATTTGAAATTTATTATTAAATTTGGTTTGCAACTATTTCCCTGGGAAATTTTGCATCTGTGTTCATTAGGGAGATTAGCCTATAATTTATTTTATTGTAGTCTTATCTGATTTTAATATCAAGCAATGTTGGATATAAAATGACTTTTGGTAGTGTTTCTTCTCTTTCTATTTATTAGAATGATTTGAGGAGAATTGACAGTTCTTTAGAAGTTGTAAACTTAAGCAGTGACTCCATCTTGGTTTGGGCATTTTGTTAATGTTTCAATGTCATTACTTGTTATTAGACCTGAGTAAGTTATTTATATCAATAGGTATAGTGTTGCTAACTCTAGATTTTAGATTTTCCAATTTATTAAAAATGTAGGTTGTCAAACTAATCCATTTTGCCTGTATTTCATTGTTATGTGCTGTAATCTCTCCCATTTCATCTCTAATTTTTATTAATTTGAATCTTTTCTTTCTCTTTTTCTTTGGCAGCTTGGCAAAGATTTGTCAATATTTTAATATTTTATTTATTATGTGTACTTTATGTGTATGAGTATATTACCTGTATGTATTTAAGTGCTCCTATATTGTGCAATGCCCAGGATGGAAAGAAGAGGGCATCCTGTACCCCTGGAACTAGAGTTATAGATAGTTGTTAGCTGCCATGTGGGTACTGGGAACTAAACCCTTGTCATCTGTAAGAGCAGCCAGTGCACTTAACCACTGAGCCATCTTTCTAGTCTCTATCACTCTTCTTTATTAACAGTCAAATTTGTTGTTTGTGATAGGCTCTAATTATGCAGCCCAGTCCAGCACATAATCTCTTAATTTTCCTGTCTCAGTCCTCCTAGGTGCAGAGATTAAAAGACATGTGCCTCTAAATCCCATTTTCCTACATATATTAAATAACATGAAATAATTCTATTAGCAAAGTGATGTTTCTCAGTCTTCTGAATTACAATTAGAACATTCACAGGAATCTTTTTAAGAATTGCTAATTTGAATTCTTTTGATCTATGTAATTTTTCCACACGTCAGGTATCATGGATCTATCATGCCTTAATTATTGTTTAGTTCATTCATAAAATGCTTGTGTTATAATAATATGGTAAGGCTCAGTTCATTTGTTTATGTATACAAACTCTCGGCATTACTACAGCTCCATGGAGTATATATCAAGTGTAGGCTATTCTGTGATATTACTACACCACCTCTGCAGTGACTTACAGAAAATTCTAGTAACCACTCATTAAACAGTCTCTGAAGAACTTTATATTTTACCTCAATTTATAGCTTCTGAAGGAGACAAATATGATTATCTTGTTTTTAAATATAGAAAACTGATGAAATTTGCTACTTATTTACTATTCTAGAATTATTTTGTACTAATGTTACATGGTGTTACATGAGTTCTTTTAGACTATAAAGCATACAGCAGAATTGTTATATAATTATCTTATGGAGTTGTCCACAAATATGAGCTGTTATGAGATCAAAATTCATTAAATTTTCAAATATATTTAATATTGCTATGTTTTCTTTCATATTTTTTGTTTATCAGTCATTAAATACCAATCTATTAATTTATTTTGGTGTTTTGAGGCAGAGTCTATGCTGGTTACTTTTTTTTCAGCATTTACATTTTATTTGGTATTTTTAGTAGTCTAAAGATAGTTTAAAGTAATGAGGAGTCACATAGCTTATATGCAATTTAGGGGTGGGTGGACTTTTATTTTCTGCTTTATTTTTTAATATTTTTATTAATTGGAGTATTTCATACAATGTATTTTACTCATATTAAGACTCCTTACCCCTTCTCCGAGTCCACCTTACTATCCCCCCACTTCATATACTCTATTATTATTTTGGGGGAGACTAATTGAATCCAATCCGTGCTTTCTAAATGATCTTGGCTGTGGGTCTATCTATCCCTTAGGGCCTGGTTAACCTGCCAGATGTCTCACCAGTAAGGAAAACAGATTCCACTTGTGTCAGCATTCATCAAATGCCAATAAAGCCTCAGTTAGAGTTCAGAATTCTTACCCAACCACCTCCGGCACATGATGGGCCCCTTCTGGGTTGGATTTACATGGATCTTGTGCATGTTGTCATAAGCATTGTGGGTTCATATATGCAATTACTCTGTGGTGTCCAGAAAACACAACTTCCTTGTATTCATCTACCACCTCTGGCTCTTATAATCTTTCCACATCCTCTTCCGCAGTTATCCCAGAGCCTTGGGAACAGAAGGTGGGATATAGGTGTCCCAATTAGAGTAGAGCACTATGCAGTTTCTTATTCTCTGTACATTGACCAGTTGTGGGCCACTGTGTCAATCACTATCCTTGTTTGGTTTCTATTGCTGTGATGGACACCATGCCTCAAAACCTTCTGGAAAAGACAGGGTTTATTTCAGCTTACAGCCCAAACCTTCATTGAGGGAAGCCAGGACAAGAGCTCAAACATATACCTGAAGGGCAGACCATGAATGAGGGAATGCTGCTTACTGGCTTGCTCCCCTCACCTTCACCTCTCTCAATATTCTTATCTTAGACTGTATCTAGGACAATCACCATCTGTTGCAAGAAGATTCTTCTCTGGTGAGAATTGAGAGTTACACAGATTTATGGGTATAATAATAAGTCATTATTAGTCAGTTTAATATGATATGTATCAGAATGATAGTAGTAGGCACTCACCTATGGCCTGTGGCCTCCCTCACTCCATGTTCTTGGTTAGCTTTAACTCTCAACATGAGAAAACCTAGAAACACCTAGGAAGAGAAGATTATGAGATGTCTAGATCAGTTTGGCCTATAGGCATGCCTGTGAGTGGGTGTTCTGATGGCTAACTGATATTGAAGCACACAGCCCATTGTGGGTAGAACTTTACCCTAGGTAGGAGATCCTGAACTTTACAGAGGCGACAGCAAAAAATCAAGCAAGGATCCAAATGTTTATTTCTCCTGCTCTTGACTGTAGATGTGATGATTTATGTTTCCAACCTTGATATCCTGCCAATAATTCATTGACTGCAACCTGAAATTTTGAGCTAAATAAACCCTTTCTTCCCCAATTTTTTTTCTTTTGGAGAATTTTATAATAGGAACGGAAAGAAAACTAGAACAGTGTCTCCTGTATCTCTGATTGGGCTCAAACTCGCATCACATAATAGACTAGCCTTAAAATCCTTGCTCTTCTAGCTCCCAAATACTAAGATTTTTAAAAGGGAATTAAATATGATTTTATTACATTTGGTAATTTTA
>NW_008360303.1:1177665-1177812 GCF_000622305.1 Nannospalax galili
TTGCTACCCAAACTTGCATTCAGTGATGATTAAAACAATGTGTACATGTGATTACATATTATAGTATGAGGACTTAGGAAAAAATATGTGATTATGAGAGTGCTTGAATATTACACACTTAATGAATTATTGTTTCACCCAATATTT
>NW_008360303.1:1177850-1199969 GCF_000622305.1 Nannospalax galili
AAATTAAGTTTGTATATGCAATAAAAGGTATAAAATATTTATCAGGATTTAGAAGAACTTTACTCAAAATGCAAGAGTTGGAACTGGGCATTACTTAGTTATAAGTAATAGTTATAGCCAAGGGTCATGAGCACAAATGACATAGAATTTGAGGTCCTTGAACTATACTTTTGAAGACAGAGACAGGAAGAGGAAATGTAAGTGGAGGAGGATATAGGCCCATTAGAGGTTTAGTTTCTGCTTAAGTAACAGATAGTGATTACTAAATCATAAGACAACTGTTTGTTTTCTAAAAGATTTTAAAAACTAATCAAGGAGAGAGAACACTTTTATAGAATGACAAGTAATAATTTTGAAGCTAGGTGCAAGAGCATAGCCACCTTCTGAACAGCTCTGGTGAAGGGAGGTTACATTAATGCACACTGTATGGTACATTATAAAGTATACTGTGTACATTATATAGCCTATGGCATTGAGTTGGGAATGTATGTGAATATTTTTAAATATATTTTTTATTATTTTTATTTTATGTGTATGAGTAAGTATTGCCTGCATATGTGAGTGCACCCATGTCCTGCAATGCTGCAGAGGTCAGAAGAGGGTATAGGACGCCCCTGGAACTGGAGTTGACAGTTCATAGCCACCATGTGGGTCCTGGGAATCGAACCTGGGTCCTCTGCAAGAGCAGTCAGTGCTCTTAACCACTGAGCCAACTCTCCAGCCTGGGAATGTGTGTGAATTTTAAAAACACAATTTACTTACAATTTTCTTTAACAATTCTGTTTATATTTTAACATTTGGAATTAGACTCATGGTGTATTCACCTCTGATCTCTGGAATTTTTGCCCACATATAATTTTTAATGAATTTTTGTGCATTTCATAAAACACATATTAATTGCATTTAGACCCCTCTCCTAATTGCACCCTCCCATAATCTTCCCACTGTATTGCATGAATTCTGTCATCTATGTTAAGGCCTACTGAGTCAATTTTTATACCCAGATGTTCCTTGATGTAAGTTCATCCACTAGAGCTTGTTCAGCTGGTCATGTGTCACTCCCTTGAAAACCAACTCTCCCTCACCCAGCAGTGATGAGCTACCAATAGTTTCTCAGCTAAGTCTAAGTCCTCCTGCCTGTTTCCCAATTCTGTGCTAGATTTTTTATCTGATTAAGTATGCAAGGATCTATCTTGTGCATGCTGCCATCGTTGCTGTAATTTCATATAAGTTCCCAGAAGCCTGGAAAACTTTGTGTTCTTTTGGTCATCCACCACCCTGGCTCTTATAGTTTTTCTACACCCTCTTTCACAATGGTCTCTGAACCATGGGTGGGTGAGGTTTAATATAGGAGTCCTAACCAGAGGCAAGCTGTGCTGGATAACATTAGTCTTCAATTTGACACACCTGTGGTGAGGTAGCCTCAGTTGTAGAATTACCTCCAATGAACTGGCCTGTGGTCATGTCTTGAGGCATTTTCTTGATTATTGAGTGATGTGGGAGGCTCTACTCCACTGTGGTGCCACCCTGGGCAAGTTGTCCTGTATTGTATAAGAAAGCAGACTGAGCACAGGCTGGGGAGCAAGCCAGTAAGCAGCTATCCTCCATGGTCTGTGCTCCAGGTTCTTGCCCTGAGTTCCTGCCTTAGCTTTCCTTGATAATGGACTGTGCTTGTAAGCCAAATAAACCCTTTCCTCCCCAAGTTGGTTTTGGTCAGAGTGGTTGTCACAGCAATTGAAAACGAAGTATAACACGCACATTCTGTAGTCTCATTTTCTATAATTTGACCAGTTGTGGCCTTCTGTGTCCATTGTCCTCTGTTGCATGAGGAAACTTTGCTGGCGAGAGTTGAGAGGTGCATTAGCATTCTTTCTCCTCCCTGTTCCACTATGCTCCATGAGTCTTATGCGTAGAGGTTCCATTGAAGATGTGTCACTTAGGGCTGGCCATCTCACAGACACTTATTCTCTGTGTTTGACCAGTGGTGGAACTCTGTAAAAGTCTCCATCTTTTGCAAAAAGAAACTTCTTTGATGAGTGATGACAAATACATTGTCTGTAAACATAAGAATCCATATTTAGCATTAAGTAAGAAATTCCACTTTATGTAACCAATTTTATTACTGGGCATTGGTTTTCTCAGATACTTTCGTGCTGACCGCATTAAAGGAAGATGTTTTATCTTTTGCCTTCAATATTGACAAAATACAAAATGTTGATAAATGTTTAATCTTTCCTAAAAGGGAACTCTATCTCACTGAAGTCTAGTCTTTCAACACTGGATATATACTTATTTCTTTAGGCAAAAATCTTTCAGAGCCTCTGATAGTAACTACACAAATATTCTACACAAGAGCCATACTTGTCAGTGAAGCGGGTAATGAAGTAAAAGGTTTTGTAGAACCTAATGATAGCAACTAGCACTGGTTTGCTCTTCTGAATATTTCAGTAGACAACCAGAGCATATGTGTGTATATGTTTTTAAAAAACTATCATCACACTATTGGTAGATATATGTACACATATATTTGCATACATGTATGTGCATATTTACTTGTACAGGTATACACACACATACAGACATACATACAAACACACACACACACACACACACACACACACACACACACATTTGTCCCAAATACTGTAGTGAAATATAGTTTCTTTGTAATGAATTAACTACTTTTCATTTTAAATTTGGAATAAGTCAGAACACAAAATAAGGTGTGTTTACATTAGTAAGCATGAAGGATTCAGCTTGGGTTTGGTGTTTCCTTCTGTGACAAAGGGTTTTTCTGTAGTATGTTGTTATTTGAACATGGTGGGATAATTGGGAACTGAGGCCTTAGATATTAGTGATGTACCCTTGGAGGGAATCATGGGCCCCAGTAGCAACTTTCTCTTGTTTTGATTCTTGTCAAAGAGGAAGGTAGACTTGCTACACTATGCCCTTTCTTATGATTTTTACTTCTACACAAGCCTAAAGATTGGGCTAAATCAATCCTGGACTGAAACTTCCAATGCTGTGAATGAAAATGAACATTTACTCTTGATGCATTGGATAATTACCTCAGCTACTTATCAATGGAAAATCAACCACCAAAGCGGTATGAAAATATCTGATATAAAGAGTAAAATGAAAGACACTAAAACATTTCATGGTTGTATATCCTTATTTGTGACAAACATTAAATAAGTTTAATTACTATAGCTTATAATGATGTTTTGATGAATAAATATAATCTAGTTCACAGCATTATCAACATCTGCACTTGATGCTGATATATGTGGTTAACCTTTTTTGTTTACTCTACCAGTACCCACAGAAAAACCTTCACAGCATGTGTGCTCTTAGTCTCCTACAAAGAAGCACATTTCATCCTCTTGAAAAATGAATGATGACAGCTCATGCTAAGTCAGTGTATTAAGACAGAACTGAGAAAGTCTGTAAAGTGAGGACATTGAGGAATCAAACCTGGGAGCACACACAGTCAAAACTATCTGTGGGAAAAGTGAGGTGAATTAAGTGTGAATGTACATAAACAGACAAAGCCATGTCAACAGAGAAACTAATGAGATTAAGAAATAGAGGTTTCCGATTAGCAAATTATACTATATTTATGAAGACAGATTATTAAACTGATATGATTTTTATGCCAGGTTCTGAATGAGAAGTTAAATTAAGTGAAAGGAAGAATTTTCAGAAGATTTTTCATGGTATTTGGTAGCAATTTGCATTATTTCTATCTGCTTTATCTTCTGGGTTATATAATTCATCCGCATCTCAATGTTTCTTAATGAAACTGGAGAACCTCATAATGTACATGCAGATACAATAGAAATGTAATGACTCAGAAACAGTGCTCTCAGTACAATAGGTATCTACTCTTTTATGGCAAAAAAAAATGTAGCAGAAAAGAAAATTTTGTTGCTGTGTCTTACTTAGTAATCTGCTATCAAATATCTTAGTGAGAATCTTAGACTCTTGTACTTTAATGTGGATATGTATCTTCTTTGAGTTTGCTAATTGTTATTGACCCTTAGAGAAAAACTGAATATGAACTGATTATTTTCCTAGTATTAGTCAATTTTATTTGAGATGCTCAGTGTAAAGCATTTCTTTCACAAAGAAAAGTAAATGAGTTTTCCTCCCAGAGTACTGATACTGTCCCAAATATATGTGATAGCTAACAACATACTTCTGAATGAAAGCAAGAGCAAATACTTCATTTTTTTGTAAGGAAAACTTATTTCATTATGTGACAGATGTAAGAAGTGGAAAATAGACATGGCATCTTCAACACTTATGTTCTTTTTGCTATTTTCATAAATCCATTTTTCTCATGATTTCTGATGTGAAAAAAAATGGGAGTTTCTCTCTACCTCCTGTAATTAGTCTTGAAGGTTGTATATGTCACATTGAAGGCTGAATAATGGGGCTTCTCTGTAGTCTTCCTGTTGCCTGAGCCAGGGTCACCTCAGAAGCATGGCTCTGGCAATCAGGACCAAAATGTTTGAAAGAATGCTTTTTTTCTTTTGTTTTGTTTTGTTGTTGTTTTTTGTTTGTTTTGTTTTGTGTTTTGTCTTCTTGAGACAGGATCTCCCTGTAGCCCAGCTGAGCTGTCCTGGAATTTGCTATGTATACATAGCTAGCCTCAATCAAATAGATATTAACCCGCCTCTGTCTCCTCAATGATTAAAGGTGTGCACAGTACTTTTATTAGAGAGCTTATTAAAGGTTACTTACTAGCTCTAAGCCTCAGTTCATTACCTTCAAAATAGGAAAAAGGTGTACTACATTTCATCCTAGGATATTGTTTGTGTTAAAACACATTTAAACACATTTAAAGCTAAAACAATCCCTGTCACAGAATTAGAGTTTGGTTATCATTAACATACGTGGTCCATTTGGAATTGAGCTCATATTTAATTTTTCTATATTTTAATAAGAAATCTTTTAAGTACATTATGAAATGAAAGCACAATATTCTTACCATGAAATTATTCCATTCTGCAGTTTTTCAGCTATCAAATGCATCTGATCATTCTAGTCATATCACAAAATCAAATGAGGTAAATTGGTTAATAACTGTTTTTATCTGATAGTTCTTAAAAATACCATTTAGGAGCACTTTTCTTTTTAAATAAGTGCATCCAAATCTGTCTAATACTGTGTCCTCAGATGTTTCTGTGACGTTGCAACAAGGTTGAGTTTCCAGAACATGGCCCATTATGGCTCACTGAAATGAGAACAAATGTGCATAACCAATCTTTTATTTCTGAAGCATGCAGTGATTAATATCACTCCTAAATTCCACTGAATGACAGAACATTTTATAGTACAAAAGGAGAGATATATAAATATATTATTCTACAGACCCATTATTATTAACCATTACGGGGCAAGTATTTCATAGATAAATAAAATTTTCTAAGACAAGTTCAAGGAAACTGCACTTTTAAAAAAAATAAAATTTAAATAATCAAACGGTTAAAACCTGTAATTTTTGAATAATCTTAAAATTTATCAACATTCATTTATTCTTCTGACTAATTATCTAAATTTTGGTTTCTCTATTCTTTTCTTGATTGTATTATTTTCTTTAGAAGTGTCCAGAGATGAAGATCACACCCCTTCCCTGCATTAACATTTTCTACTCAAGAGCTGATTGCAATATTATGCAAAGTGGAACTCACCAAAAATAGTTGAAAGACAGAGAGGGCACAAAATAATGTATCTGAAATCACTCCAGATGTGGAAACCTTCCTTTGAAATACCAAATGCTTGGTTTTGAATGCCCTATTAATATATATTTAGTGGGTTGATGAGCTATATTATAATATAAATTGTGAATTGTTTGATGTGTTCTTCAACTTCGTTCTAATTACAATGTAGTCAACTCTTGATTATTCATTGTAATGGGGACATGAATAGGAGACACAAACAAAATCTGCAGATTTTCCCCAACTTTCACTTTTTCCCCCCTCTCAACCTTTATTTGCCCTCCACAGTTTGTTACCTCCCATCTGTTCCCACTAAATAATGCAATAAACTAAAGTCTAACAGATATGTTAGCATTTGTGTTGTATGAGATAAATAATGTCTGAGTATTTAAGATGATTTCTTGCATTTCTATGTCTATATAAAATACTGTAGTTTGAAGCTTTAAATATACATATTTCAGTGTAAGTTCCACTGCACTTTTGTGAAATGTATTAATATATTCTTGCAATCTAGTTAGAGGAAACATTGTGAATATTTCTGCTACATGCATTTTATAGATGTGGATGAAATTTCTTTCTTACACCAAGTCAGAAATTTGGACATCTGGGGCTGTGCCTGAAAAGATTATTTTCTTTCTCTTAAGTTAGGTGACCACCTTCAGTAAATGCCTCAACCCTAACTTTGAAATAATCTCAATGGATTTCTACAAAATAAGATAAATGTAAGAATGTCTACATACTTTGGTTCTGAAACTAGATAGCAACTAAAAGTGAAGGATAGTCTTAATCTAAGATTTTGATAAAAATATTTTTCAAGGAGTAATTCTAGTAATTTTGTAAATTCTTTTAATATGAGAGTCATGAGGCAGGAATTAAGGACAGTGTTTCATAGAATGCTGAGACTTGGGTGTGGTTCTCTGAGATCTGGGTTACTGTTTAAGGGATTTTCCTATGAATTATTTAATATTGGGAACTTAAAACTCATAATAGAAAGAGAATGTTTATCACCAACCTTTGCAAAAACTACAAAACTAACCACCTACTCCCTTTGTAAATCAGCATACCTGCCAGACTTAGTTTACATTTTTTGCTTCTATGTGGCCAATGGGCAAGCATTTGAGAGGACTGACTATGATAGTGAGAAGGAAGTTGATTAATTCCTTAGAAAGGAAGAATCGAGCCCTTTTAAAGGAGGCAGCATATCAGCCACTCAACAGTATTTATTAAATGAATAAACAATGACTTAAAGGCAGAGTAGCCTCTTGTTTTTAAAATTATTTCTTATTTTATGTGCATATTGCCTGGATGTAGGTAAGTGCACCCATGTCATGCAATGCCCACAGAGCTCAGAAGAGGCTGTCAGATCCCCTGGGACTGGAGTTACTGACAGTTGTTAGGTAATATGTGGGTGCTGGGATTTGAACCAGGGTCTTCTGCAAGAACAGCCTGTGTTCTTAACTGCTGAGCCATCTCTCCAACCCAGAATAGCCTCTTCTTATTGGTAACAGTTTATGCTTCTGCAAGCACCTGCTCTGTTGCTGTCCTTATACACACATCAGATGCAATCCATTGACCATTACTGTAAAAGGAAAGGAAACTGAATAAAAAGCTTAAAAATCAGTTGTTTCTATTTTCCAGTAATAAATACAGGAAAATACAACATTACAATATTAAAAAAGAAATATAGCCCTTCTAATAGCATCAAATGTTTTTATTTTCGTGTTTGTGTGTGTGTGTGATGTGTGTGTAAGAAATTTAATAGCCAAGACAGTCCCTTTACCTTCTCTCTGAGCCTTCACTCACTGTTTATTCCTTTGCAGACAAAGCTGTATCCTGTGTTATATCTCCTGAATAACCCAGGTTTTTCTATCCAGGTATTTCCTGTTCCATAACAAATGACCCCTCATCACCATTGCGAATGAACAACTGGGAAACTCCACATGAACTTTATTACATTGAAGTAAACAAACATGTGGCAAGGAAAGCAAAAGGGTTTGAGGTCCAATACAAGAGAAACAGAAAAGAAGTGATTGATGGGCGGGAAGGAGGCAGAGAGGGGTGAGATCAGATGTATCCCAAAGACTGAAAATGTGACCATATTTGATCTCAAAGGTGCAAAAGATAATTACAAAGACTGGGTGCCATGCTAACTTTTACAGGCTGTTTAAACCTGCCAGGCTGTAGAGGTGGTGGTGATGGGAGATATTCATTGCAAAAACCTCATAAATAAATAAATAAATAAATAAATAAATAAATAAATAAATGTTGTCAGTCTTGCCAAGAAGGACCAGAGAACATATGCTGACTCTAGACCATATCGTAGGATGGAGCACAATGGTACTTTGCTTGCATATTGAAAAATGTTTCTGAACAGAGAAAGAAAATCTGTAGAGATTTGGATGAGCCCTTCACAGCTGTGCCAGCATATGGCAAACTGATTAATACATGTATCAGTAGTAATAATGAGCCATGAGAAAATGTATTCCATATAAACAGTTTATTTTTGAAATGTTGGTTGTTCTTTCCAACTTAAAAAATAAATATTTTATTTATCAAAAGGCAAGAAATTTTATGCAGGGTATATCGATCAGTGGCAAAGTGCTTGCCTGGTATATGCATAACTGCATGTTCAGTCCCTAGCGTTAGAAAATAATAAATTGTCCTAATTCGGGGCTAAGGATGTGGTTCAAAGTCAGAGTACTTATCTGCCATACTGAATATTCTGGACTTTATAATAATCACTGGGGAAACAACTCTGAATTTTCAAAGATTTACAAAAATGGTTAGAAATTAAAATCATACGAAATAAGATGTTCTGCATATTCCAAATAACAACCCCCTCGTTTTTTTATTTTGTGGACCTTTACCTTATAGCATTAATGACCTCTTATGGAGGCAGTGACTATTTTACATATGTAAAATTTGGGCACATGTAAAATTTTAAACTACAGTGTTGCTTTTAACAAATACCAATGTATGCTAAATGTAAAATTATTTCATTTTTGTAATAGAAATTGTAAATATTTGATATTGATGAAAATACACCAATAGCTAAAAAAGGGCTTCTCTTTAGGCACTAGCGTGTTCTTTGTGATGAGAAAACTATTTTACATATGTAAAATTTGGGCACATGTAAAATTTTAAACTACAGTGTTGCTTTTAACAAATACCAATGTATGCTAAATGTAAAATTATTTCATTTTTGTAATAGAAATTGTAAATATTTGATATTGATGAAAATACACCAATAGCTAAAAAAGGGCTTCTCTTTAGGCACTAGCGTGTTCTTTGTGATGAGAAAATATTGTCTCTAGGGAGCAATAATGGTTCTTGAGACACAATATCCTAGATAAAAGAATGAATTTTAGTTTCCCCAAAACCGTAGCAGATACAGGATAGTTCTAATAGTTTTAGGATGTTTAGAAAACTACGAAAAATGAATGAAGTCCAACCAAATTTCCTAATGATTGCTATTCAGAAATAAAAGATCTACTAACTGTGAGCTAATGCTTCTTGTTCCAGGTGGGAGCTGTGGATCTTGGGATGAGAGCAGCTAACAGAACCAGAGCACGGAACAATAATAAAAAAGGGCACGAGGTATTAGTTTAGAGCTAATAGTATGGTGGACTTTCAGAAAGCTTAATACACATATCTTGCATCTTATGAAGCAAGGACTGTACAGCCAACAGCTAAAATAGAAGCAGTTTAATTGAGCCTGAATTTTGGATAAACAATAAGTTATTTGGGCATGGTCATACTAAAACACAATTTTTATCTTAAATTTAAAAATTAGCTGTTTACTGTAGTTTTATTTGATAATTCGTGAAAATATTTTCTGCTAAAGTGCCAAGTATCACAGGAAAAAGACAAAATAAAACAATCTTGAATGCTAAATCCCTCAGTTATCTTTCTAAATGTGCATGGTTCTTATAACTTGAAGTCGCTTCTTGTCAGAAGTTAATTTTACATGTTAAGTGATATATTTACATTTGAAAAGGCTAAGATACTTATCTTTCATTCTCCATCTCAGTCTCTTCTATACTATTACTATTCCTGCTTCCTAAGTTCAATCTTTCTTTGTTTTCATAGAAACAACTTAGAAATAAAGTGCATATGTATATACACACACACAAACATACATACACATAGTCACACATTTAAATATTCCTAATCAGAAAACAAAGGATTAAAGAGAGATTTCCAATTTTCTCCTCATCTGCTTGAGGATCACTCATAATTTTCAACTGGTAGGTACACAGGGAGAAAATAAAAAGAAAGAAATGATTGGATCTCTCATGTACCCATGAGTAAATAACATACCTACCAATCAATTTTCAATCACCTTACTTTTAATGCCTTCATTATTTATAAATTGCTTACCAAAGGAAGAATATATACATTCATAGCCGTAGCTTGTCCACCTACTATGAGAAGTGTTATTTTTCTATTTTCTGTTCACTCCTGGCATATTCTAGTACTTAAATAATTATTCCTAATGATTGTAATCCATTTGCTACCTACAGTTTAAGGTAGTAAATTACCATTAGATTTAATATTTAACTTCCTTTGTACAAACATTCACATTGCTTCAGAAAGTACATAGTCTTTTGAGCAACCCACTCTCTCGTAACTCTCATTATATACAAATGCTCTGGGATTATGAAGAAGCAGATAAATAGTTATTAATTCTATAACATCAACAATGAGAACTATCACCTAACAAATTACAGTGCCTTGAGGGGGCTTTGCTTACCCCCTCTCCCTGTTTCATTAAGTGCGTGAAGCAATGTAGATAGTAGAGGGAGTGCCACATGCTTTAATTTAATACTTTTTACTGTGAAATTTTTCCATTAATTTCTTAAATGTTTTATAAAATATTTATCCTTATTACTAATTTGTGTCCCTTTACATTCTTCACCAAAAGTAATTGAAGAAATGTTTTCATTTATCATGCTCTAGAAGAGGTAACAAACATGCATTTTTGCTTTAATTTAATTATTAGGGGAACGTACTGAGAATTGCTCATAATTTTCTATGATCAAAGAAAATATAGCTGTGTTATCTATCATAGAAAGAAAATAGTTTGTAAGGACATAATATATTTTAAGAATCTTCTGTGTAGTAGGTTTCCATTGGACTTTATCTAAAGGCATTTAGTGTTAGTTATCCTTCCCCATCCTTCCTGTGCCCCGCCCTCCTATTCACCACCTCATGCGGTCACCATGGAACACAGTGAACCTTATTCAATGGAAAAAAGATTCTTTAAGAATGAATCTGGACATGGTTACATATAAGACCAACAAAGAAAAGTTTCTCTCCATTTTGTAAATTTATTTGTGTGTGTGTGTGTGTGTGTGTGTGTGTGTGTGTGTGTGTGTATGCATGTACTGGGAGGTCAGAGTAGTTTTGAGAAATGGTTGTCTCTTCCACAGTAGGTTCTAGGGATCAACTCAGGTTAGCAGGTGTGATTTGCAAGCACTTTTACTCGCTGAGTGACATCTTTAGCACAAGCTCCACTTTTTAATAAGATCTATTTTATTCTGTAGTATATCATAATAGCACATTTCTATATCAGGATTAATAGTTTAAATGTTATTCTTTATTCATTAGTCATTTTGTGATTCTTTTACTAGTTGTGAATAATATAATTAAAAAAAATGTTTTCCTAAAGCTTAGAACTTGGTTTTAAAATGAAATCAATGAACAAGAGTCCTTTGTGAATCAGAATTTGTTCTAACTTGATGCTCGCAAGAGTAAGAAGAAAACTAGTACTGTCAATGCTCAGAAAACAATGCTCAGAAAAGTCAGCAATCCTAATTCAACAACTTTACATGGAGCAGATTGGATGAAAAGTTCAGAGTGATGACAAATGATACTATATGTACTTTACATAAAGGAGAAATCACTATTCCATGATCTGCCACCTTTACAGTTTTGGATAAAGTCTAAGTGATAGGCCCAGCAGTAATACAAGACATTGGACATTTTAACTCTAAAGCTTCTTAGATGTTTGCAAGACAGGGCAGATGGGTCTTATTGAGAGAGCATTTAGTTGCAACTGAAAGGCCATTTCACAACTTCAGTAAACTAACTTTCAGCATCATAACTATTTTCCACGTCTCTCAAATCTCAAAAGAGGAAATGAAAGAAGTAAAAGTACATGGCCTGCCAGGCATTTGTGGCACAGTTATGGCCACATTTTCAACTCACTTTACTCTTCTAACAAATATTTAAATAACTGTATATTTTCTCTGAAAACTAAACAATTAAATTTGTAACAATTTTAATTATACATTTCAAGGGAAATTATCAAAACATAAATTGTTTTCTGTTTGAATTTCTAAATCATACTACATAGATTCTAAAAAATCACTAATGCATAGGTTTTCAGTCTTATCTGACACTGTGGAATCTCTGGAAAAAACAATTTTCCTTTTATCTAGCACAAGAATAACAGCAATTATTTTTTTTCAATAATGAAGCACATGATGGTATTTTTTACAGAGTCTATTAAATATTGTTATTGTATGAGCTAGTGGTCAGTTTTTATCTCTCATTCTGTAAGTTCCCTGCATTTCTACTTTAAATTCCCCTGACTCTAACTCTAAATTCTCTTCATTCTTACTTAAATAGTCTTTAATTGAGAATATGTAATTAGTACTAATAATATGCATTAAATTTTCTTTTTATAGGAAATCCATTTTCCCCAAAAACTCATCAACACATTCATTCTAAGAAGTCAAATATTTCTTTCAGAAATATATTCTTCCCCTGAAGTTTTAAACTTCTGGTTCTTTATATTCAACAATGAAGACTTATTACCATTTGATTCCTGCTTAGCAGACGAAAAAATGACATTTTCACATCTAGGAATTCAGTCAAAGAGAAAGAGGATTACTAGTTTTTGTAGTCATATATGTCAGTTGATTCAAGACTTCAGGCATGAGGCACTGTAAAGCTTAGTGAGAGACTAAAGAAAGGATTAGAAGTCCAACAAAGGATTTTTGTATTTCAATGTGAGAATCAAGCTAAGAAATATAAATGCAAGAATCCGGGACCTTAAACAATTAGGTTATATAAAGGGGCTATCTTTTGACAAGTGGTATGGTAACTGGAAAATGTGAACTGTTTTGAATCTGTAGGTGTAAGTTTTATACATCATTTGATGGGCAGGAATTAGATGATAAGAAATATATTAAAAACAATCAAAATTCATCTCATCATAGTCTATGCTATATAAAAACTGAAGTTTAACACATATTCCCATATTTCTACATCATATTTTGTAGTTCAGTGTTTTAATTATGCTTTTCTGTCTTTTTGAATTGTTTAAACAATCTACTTCTCCTCACTAACATTGATTATTCAGGACTAATTTCAAGAAGCCTTCATGAACTATTCCAAAATTTTTTATAGATTTTGTTTCTTTTTATTTTATATGTATCGCTGTTCGCCTACATGTATGTATGTGCTTCATGTACATGCCTGGTGCCTGTGGAGGCCAGAAGAGGATATTTGATCTCACAGAATTGGAGTTACAGACTGTATTGAGCCACCTTGTAAGTGCTGGGAACCTAACCCAAGTCCTCTGCAAAAGCAGTAAGTACTCTTAAGAGATGAACCATATCTCCAACCCATTTCCAAAATCCTTTTCCAGACTCTTAGTTCCTTAAATATGTTGTGCTGAGTTCTCGGTCATCATTATGTTTGGAATTGACTTTGTTTATTCTTATTTTCTTTGTTTTGCTTTGTATCAACAAAAGAAATCTTGCTTCACAAAAAGTTTAAAAAAAGATAATAGTCAACTAATTCTTAAATTATTAATCCATTTATACCATTTGAAACATCTATTGAAAAGAAACAATGTATCAGCTGTCACATGTAAGGAAAGAAAAGTTTGTCTAGATCAACACATAAAGCTCTCCATCATGCAGTGGTAATATTAGGCTGCTGATTATAGTGGTAACAGGAGTTCATTGCTGTCATACACTGAAAGAACAAGGAAGTGTGGACATGTGTGTTTCATGCCTTGGTGGGCTACTGGGAGCTGCAGTAATGTTGAATGATATGAGGCACAGATGGCTGCTATTTAGCATAAGATTTTCATGAGGTGTTTTGTTATAGTAATACTGAGTAGGGATTGAAATATCTTTGGAAATAGTGATCCTGCAGAAAAATGGCAAGTGTTAAAATACAAAATCCCTCATTCTTTCTTCAAAACAACCAACCCAAACCCCACAAACTCCTGTAACTGTAACAGAGAAGCCAATGGTTGAAGGGAGATGTAAATAAAGTCAAATGCACATTGCAGTTGGAATTTGAGCAGTAGATTTAGTACATTTTGGGCTCATGAAGGAACTATGTTTTTCATAAAAACTGTGGTGGTTTGAATGAAAATGTCCCCTATAGCCTTCAAGTCTTTGGACATTTCGTCCCCATATGGTGGCGCTGTTTTGGGAGGCCTTAGAAGGTGTGGCTATCCTGGAGAAAGCCTGTCACTGGGTATGGACTTAGAAAGTTCTTAAGCCCTGCTGGATCTCCAGTTATTCTCTGGTCTCCTATGCCCTCTTGAAGATGTGAGAGCTTAGCTTTTGCTGCTCCTGTTCCACCCACCACTAGCTACTATGCCTCCACGAGATGATGGATACAATTGCCCTGGAACCAGGCTCAAATAAATTCTTCCTTTCATAAGTTGCTTTGGTCAGAGTTTCTATCACAGCAACAGAAAAGTGACTAATACCCAAAGCAAAACAGAATAGTTTTGAAGAAAGTACTATCATGGTTGACTTTTATTTTGAAAAATAATTCTAGATGCTCTGTAACTGTCGTAGTAAAGTCTTCTAGAAGATCAGATGCAATCTTGGACTGAGATTCATGGCAGCTCAGGTCGTGATTCTTGACCAAATCTGAAAGAGGTTTCCTGACAAGAGCTCCTTTGCACTGTGCTTGGGAATGCAACAGACCAGGACAAAATGTCCTAATTTGTCCACATAATTTATTGAATTGTTTATGAATTTCTAGTCTGTATCTCATTTCTCTTACATTTAAATATTGTTTTCCTGTTCATTTTATTGTGTAATTTTTCACTCTTGATTGTATATAGACTGGGACAAAGGTCTTCAGGTCTTCAGAGCCCCTGAATATTGAGATATAATTAAAGTCTGCTTTGAGAAAAGAGATTTTAGAGAGATTTTGGTAAAATTTTTCCTTTATTTTGTACTTTTTTTTCCTTCTCCCCCTTCACAGCATGCGTGAGGGAAGGAAAATCACCATTAGAAGATATACAGTACACATTACCTTCTTATCTACAGTTTTCACTCACTTTGAGTTTTATATTTTCTTCTATACCCTTTTCTGGAAGGTTCTATTTTCTTTTTGAAGGATTTTTACATAGGAATTACTCTTAGTGTAAAAACAGTTTCTGAAATTCAATGTGAAATCTATAGAATTTGAGTCAACACTTCAGGATTATGTGTGCCTGTATGTGAGCACACGTGCATGTGCACATTCACGCACAAGGCCATTTTCAAAAATTCATAATTACATATCTTACAGAGATATGCATTGCTTGCTTGCTTTTAAGGTCAGCATAAGGGAAAAATTGCCTTAAAAATCATATTAAGGGTTGTACAAGTGTCTCTACATTAGGATGAGTCCTTTGGGTATATGCCAAGGAGTGGTATAACTGGGTAATATGGTAGGTTCATTTTTAGTTTTTTAAGAGTTCTCCACAATGTTTTCCGTGGAGGCTGCACAAGTTTGAAATCCCGCCAGCAGTGAAGAAGCGTTCCCCTTCTCCACATCCTTGCCAGCATTTGGTATCATTTGTTCTATTGATCCTAGCCAGTCTGAGTTGGGTAAGGTGATACCTTAGGGTGGTTTTAATTTGAATTTCCCTAATTACTAATCATGTTGAACACTTTTTGAGATTTTTCTTAATCATCTTTATTTCTTCATTTGAGAACTCTCTGTTTAGATCTTTAGCCCATCTTTCAATTGGGTCATTTTATTTCTCGATTCTTTGTTTTTTGAGTTCTTTATATATTCTGGATGTTAAACCCCTGTCAGATGTGTTGTTAAAGATTTTTTCCGATTCTGTGAGTTTTCTCTTCACATTTTTGATTATTTCTTTTGCTGTACAGAAGCATTTTAGTTTAATGTGGTCCCACTTGTTGATTGTTGACTTTAATTCTTGAGCAACTGCTGTCTGATTTAGAAAATCCTTTCCTACACCTACATCTTTTAAGTTACTGTCAATATTTTCTTCTAATAGTTTCATGGTTTCCAGTTTTACACTGAGGCTTTGATCCATTTGGAGTTGACTTTTGTGCAAGGTGAAAGATAAGGATCTAGTTTCAGTCTTCTACAAGTGGAGATCCAGTTTTGACAGCACCATTTGGTGAAGATGCTGCCTTTCCTCTATTGTGTGTTTTGGCAACTTTGTCAAATATCAGGTGGTTGATATAGGAATCCCCCCAGTGTTGCTCTTTGTGCTCAGGGTTGCTTTGGCTATCTAAGAGATGGAAGCAATTTAAGTGACCCTCAAATGATGAGTGGTTAACAAAAATGTGGTATATTTACACAATGGAATTCTATTCAGCAGTAAAGAAAGATGAAATAATGAAATTTGCAGGTAAATGGATGGATCTAGAAACTGTTATACTAAGTGAAGTAACTCAGACTCACAAAAACAAACGACATATGTTCTCTCTGATGACGCTTAAAAAATATTTAAAAAAAAAAAAAGATGACGCTCTACAGAAGTCCCTTATGCATGGCTTAAGTACTATCATTACGACTTTAGCTGAGCCTGATCAATAAACATCGTCACAATTGGGCTTGTTGATGGTTGTGCTCATTTATTAAAGGAAGGGCAAGTAGGGTCATTGGACCCTCACACATTATCCAGCCCCCTTCCCAGCCAACTGTATGTACTATGATCCTAATTACATATGGCCTCCTGGATTTGGGGAGGGCTAAAGTGTACAATCTGGGGAAGGCTAGGAAGAGAAGATATGACCCATGCTGGGTAAAGGCTTTCCAGTATGCATACCCTCAGGCCATACATACACCACAGCAACCCCTCAATTATCTCTGCAAGCTCAATAAATTCATTGGTTCCCCAGCAAAACTTTAATCAAACACTGGCTCGACGCTAGAACCTTGAAAAGGAATAGCATTACTTAGCATCCCCAGGAAAAGAAGTCTAACAACAGATGGAAAATTTATTTGTTAATGCTATTATGTCTCATATCTTTTTTTAAAAAAAGAATGTGAGAAAGTAAAAGATGTTAAAATGATATGGGAATGGAGATATTTTCCAAAATAGAAAAAAATGAGAAAGCCTAAGCAAGTGATGAAGGTCTGCTTAGGTTTGTTATGATAAATAAAGGATGAGACAAAAATAATATATACATAATCTTAAAATGTCTATGGTCATAATTTAGTCCACTGGTTTAAGGAACAAAATATATATCTAGTCAAAGTTTATCTGAGAATATTTTGTTTTTCACCCAAGCCTTATTTACATAGCACATGATAATTAAAAGAAGAAGACTGATGGAACTAAACTTATTGGATGTTTACCAGCCATAGTTTGAGGCCAATACTAATCTGGTCAGAAGGACTTAAAGGACAGTTTTTGCCCCTTGCACTCCAAGGTGGCTTAAGTTCCAAGGGACTATAAGCATCTCTCAAAATATCCTGTAACTGTGGTTAGTCACTGGTCCTTTTGTTCAGGGAGGACATGGAGACTCCACGAGATGGACTTGAACCAGTGTCCAGTTTACAAAGAAGAGAGTCAACTCAAAGGAAAAATCCCATTCATGGTTCTAAATGAAGCCAGACATGGTCAAGCAGGACCTTTTACATATCTTCACATAGATGGAACTGGTAAAAGAAAGGAGTCAGGAGCACCTCCAAAGCCCATGTGACCCCTGAGGAACAGATCCTCAAATGACCTTAAGTGTAAAAACAAATTGATTTATTTGGGCCAACTGTATGGTCTTAAATACCCCAAAGGAAAGAATAACCAAAGAGTAAAGTCATTAGTATATTTCTTTAAGATTTCAAGGGATTACACTTCCAAGACTTAGGCTTAAGTCTATATAAAAAGTTATTTAGACAATTACTTCTTATTGATGGTTTTGTTCTTAACCAAATTGCTGCTCAGATGTAAGACTTCAAATCTTGGTCTCCAATACTGTAATGCCTACCTGCAGCTAAGGGAGACAACCAGCTCTTATTCTAAAATGATGGGATATTTTTGTTTTATCCCCCATATCTAGAAGCCTTTGAGAGGCAACTGACACTGGTTCTAACCAACCCAACAGCTATCAAAGAATCTGAAAGCAAATCCTGAATCCATCACTCTAGAGTCTAGCTTTGGAAGACAAAAGAAAAATGAGGACGAACCCAATAGAGCAATGATTTTGGAAGCCCTTGTCATGAAATTCCAATGGACTCTCATATGACCATTTGAAAATTTCCCTGTTCTGACTTTTTTCTAGTTCCTGTCTAGAACTTGTAATGCTAATTACTCTTGCCTTTACTTCTCCTTCACATCTCCTATTCACGATTCAAAGCCTTTCTTTTCCTCCTTGAGGAGTTATGCAATTTGGAAGTCTTTTAGATAGACCCACTATTTGATACTCCAATTGCCTTACACTGCATCCCTGTTCAGCATGGAAGAAGCCAGAATAGTCTGCATCCTGATTCCCAATTGGCAATTTGGGTAACCTCTTCAGAGGATGGTGTGATAAGAACAGGAGTTTGGAATTTGCTAGGCAGTTAGAGTCAAAAGACCCCAAAGAAAAGTAGCCAGTTTCTTGGCTAAAACTCACAATGTCCTTGGGCAACCTACTCTGCTCCCAAGGCCAAAAATGTCAAAAATATTTGGGAGCTTTTATCTAATCCTTAAAAGATTTTAGGGCTACCTCTTCAAAAAGGGGGATGTTAGAGAAGCCAAAATCCCCATTAAATATTAAATAAATTAAAGAAGAAAGAGTACATGAAGTTATCAGGAAAAAAGTGATGGGGAGATATGGGAGGAGTTGGAGGGGAAAGAGTGTGCATGGATTTGATCAAAACACCGTTTATGCATGTATGAAATTCTCAATAAATTGTTTATTTAAAGAAATCATATTAAGGGTAAATTTGGTTGCCACAGAGGACTAAAAACAATGTTTATCTACTTAAGAAAGTTTCACTAACTATACAAAAGCTAAAAACAGCCATGGTGCATTTTTTTAATTGCTTCTTCAGAAAAAAATTGTTAAAATACTTTGCCTTGATCCTGGCTTATAAAAAGCTCTTAGGATCGAATCAGCAATTCCTTCAGTGAATTTGACTCTTTTTGTAAGCCCATGCTCAGTAATCAGAATTTGTTTACAAGAGAAATTATATAACAATAGTATAAACATAATCTGTACTATCAACAAATAAAATGCAATTAATACAGTTTTTCAAATTTCATTCTACATTAATGTTTTATGCAAATAAAAATAGCATTGCCTTTCAACTTAATTAACCCTGACATTTAAACAGACTCATTACTCAAAAATTTCATTAAATGGAATTCTTAGAAAGTAAGATCACATCATATGAATGGAGGGTGTAAAGTTTTATTTAAAAAAAATCATTTTGTAGCCTGTTTCTTTTGTTATAAAATTATACAAAATATCTAAGGTGAAACAAATGGTTTATTTTCTTCATTAATTTTTTTAGCTATGTTTAGTTTCTATCAAATTACATGTCTGTAAGTTGGAAATTAAAAGTCTCAAAAAATTCAATATTCACTTTAGTTGCCATTACTCTTTTAGTAACCTAAATGATAGAAACTTCCTAAATCCACACAATAATGCTCTTCAACAAACATTGACACCTATTTCCATAGTTCAATGGTTTGCAAAGTCATCTCTTTCGGTTTTTCTGAGACAGGGTCTCCCTGTAAGTCCAGCTGGCCTAGAACTTGCTATGTAGGTCCATGAAGGCCTCACTCTTACAGAGATCTGCCTGCCTCTGCCTCCAAGTGCTGAGATTAAAGGTGTGTGCTATCTTCTTCAATTTCTTTTTTCAATAACTTAAAGTTTTTAATGTAAAAGTCCTTCACTCCCTTATTTTATTCCAAGATATTTCATGGTTTTTGAAGCTACTGTAAATGAGCTCATTTCCCTGATTGCTTTCTCAGTAAGTTTGCTGATGTGTATAGGAAAGCTGCTGATTTTGAGGTGTTAATTTTATATCCAGTTACTTTGCTAAATGTGTTTTTTTCAGCTCTGGAAAGACCCACCATGCTCATGGATTCTTTGGATTAACACTGTGACAATGGTCATCCTACAAAAGGTTTTTTTTTTTTTTTTTTTTACAGATTTAATGCAGTGTCCATTAAAATACCACCACAATTCAGAGAATAAAAAAAAAAAAACTAAAAAAATAATTCTGAACAATAAAAGAACTGCTAGAAGCATTACCATCCCTAATCTCAAATTATTGTGCAGAGCTACAGTAATAAAAACAACATGGTACTGGAATGAAAAAAAGACATATTGATCAGTGTAATAGAATTAAGGACCAAGATTTCAAGCTACCCAATTTTAGCAAAGGAGTCACAAATACACACTGAAGAAAAGATGGCATTTTCAATAAATGTGCTATTAAAACTGGATCTAGAAGAATGAAACTAGATCCCCATTTTTCACATGCACAAAATCTACAAATGGTTCAATATTAACATAATAGCAAGAAATGCAAATGTCACATGTTGACTCTCAGGGCTGAATGTTAGCTTTGAAATCTTAAATATTCATATTTCAGTTTGAAAATCCAGAGAAGGCAAGAAGCTAATAAACGAGTATGAAAACCCTGCTACCTGATAGTGGTGTATATAGAATGCAGTGCTATAATAGGGGAAAGGGTTATAGAACTGAATAGGATGAGTTAATATTGTGGAGAATGGGAGGGCAGGGCAAAAGAGGCAGTATAGGGAGGGTTAACTAATACTCAAGGCATTTAGATGAATCCATATGGAAGCCTACCACTACAGAATGTTCTTAACCTTATGTATATATACATTATTTTAAAAGATTAAAATAGTTATTTAGTGACAAGGGAATATTGTCGTTCCTAAACAACCCAAAGTCCAATGCGAGGAATGGACTCTTCCTTTTGATCCTGTTGTCCAGGGCACCCAGAGATCCTTAAACAATGTTGGTCATTGAACTCGATCTTGGTTACCCACCAGAATTTTAAGGTAACACCCTATTGCTGAAGACAGTACATGAACTTTAGAACAAACAGGGACAAATGACACTAGTGCTGACTTCAAACCTCATGTCTAGAGGCTAGCTTTCCTAGCGCTGAAAGGTGCTTTGCATGCTACTCGAAGAGAAGCTCAAACATCAAGCTTACCCATCTGTGAATACTGCAAACTACAACTACAGCTGGTCTGGCAAGATATACCCACTGATGCAACAGTTACACAAACTTTATGGGATTAACCAACCACTTTAATTTGACTTAGGTTTACTTCCTAGGATGAAGCCCATACCTGACACTAATAATCAGGCTTAGGAACCTGAGCCTAAACAGGCCACAGGACGTAGAGGAGAGCCTAATACTATTATTCTGATAAATAGATATAGTATAAACAGATTCCAAAGTATTTTTTGTTATACCCATAGATTAATGCATCTCTCAAATCTCAGCAGAGACACTCTATTATGTATCAGATAATGATCAACATAGAAAATCACAATTGGCTAGCATTCGGAAATAATAGGCTTGCAGACCTTAAATAGGACATCTGTCATCAAACTTCTGCCTCCAAAAGCTCAAGGATCATTGTGGATGAGGGCACAAAAAGATGGTAAAACAAGAGGTATTGGATGACCAAAAGGAAAGGGGTTTCTCAGACAACAGGTCAGTTATTCATACGCATTCATAGCATTAGTCACAACATGCACAAATCCCACATAAGCTAAAGCCAGACAAATATCCAGCAGAGATGAGGGGCAATTGATAAGAAACCTCAGTCTTCCCAAAGTATTGTGTTTAAAACCAATGAATTCATTGAAGAGGAGATTCAGTCTTTTTAAAGATGAAACACTTGGTAGATTGACCAAGTCCAGTTGATGAAACCACACTGAAGAGTATTTGTGGAAACAGATTTGACTCTGAGTGAGTGTGTGTGTGTGTGTGTGTGTGTGTGTGTGTGTGTGTGTGAAAAAATATTAGGACATTTGGAATTGGGCTGAGTGGTGGTTCTTTGAGGACAGATAAGGGAAGGGAACAAAATAGGATCAAATAAGATTAAAATATATTATATGAAATTCACAAAAATTTAACACAATAATTTTTTAAATTAAAAAAATTAAAAGTGTGACACCATACCCAATTC
>NW_008360303.1:1200708-1204468 GCF_000622305.1 Nannospalax galili
TATTTAGTTACTTTAGGATTTAAAAATCCTCTCAAAGCCAAGCCATCAAAGGAAAGAAACTTGTCAAACAAGCAGCAAGCACTGTCCACGTAAGCCATTCTGGCATGTTCAAAGCACTCAATACTGCTGAGACATCAAAGTATTCTGAGACATAGAAGTGAATTGTTTAAATTATAATTTTATTTAATATTATTAGGAATATTAACAGTAGTAGTAATAGTAGTAATAATAATAGTAGTAGTATTAGTAGTAGTAGTAGTAACGGTGTGTGTGCCTCAGAATACAGGGATGGCAGAGGACAATTGTGTGTAATCAGTTCTCTCCTCCCACCGTTACATGTGTTCTGGGAATCAAACTGAGGTTGCCAGGCTTGTGCAGCACTTTACTGACTGAGCCAACCCTCCTGCCCCATCTATGTGTGTTATTCTATAACATCTTCTTAACCTGAAAAGAATGAAAGAGTAGAAAGCAGGGTGTAGAAAAGAAGCCCAAGAGAAACCAACCACTCTTAGGTTTTATCTGTTTCTTTCTTTACTTACTTACTTACTTTTACTTACTTAGTTAGTTGGTTAGTTAGTTAGTTAGTTAAGCTTTTTTTTTGGTCTTTTTGAGACAGGGTCTCCTTATAGCCCCAGTTGTCCTGGGACTCACTGTGTAGACCAGGCTGGCCTTGAACTCACTGAGATCTGCCTGTCTCTGCCTCCCAAGTGCTAGAATTAAAGGCGTGAGCCACCACTCCCGGCAGGTTTTATTTTTCAATTCATCCCACTAGTCCCATTATTTTCTATTTGCTTCCATGAGAGGGTGTGCTTTTATAAGTACATATAGCATTTCAAGGGATAGAACTCTACATATTATTAGGATATTGTGACATTATTTAAATTTCTCAAAAGAGAATAAAGCCATCCAACTGGCTGTTTAGTCCCTGAAACTTCATTTGGTATGTCTAGTGGTAGAAATGGTTAGATAACAAGTGATTGGGATAATTCATGGGATGACCTTTGTGGAAATACAATGCACTGTTTGAACTGTAAGAAAGAAATGGATGGTGCCTTCAAATCTGGGCAACCTGAGAGACATTTGTTATCAGTAACTTTTAAAATATTGTAAGGCATTTCTTTTCAAACTCAAGTTTCTGTTATATCTTGATGGTACCAACCTTTTGTCTAATGCTATTAGTGTCTAGAATGCTTCACAAATAGTGAGGGACATAACAGTGCCCTAGAATTGACTTCTGTTCAAGTAATACAAAGCTCAGGAAGATAGGAGGTGGTGTAAATCACCAGCCTTACTTTCTTCAGCCTCTACATTTCATGCCACAGTTTTCTTCCTTTATGTATGTGATAAAGCCTATGGTGGCACTCTAGACTGGTTGCTTCCTAAGGTTCTGTGTAGAGCCAGGGATTGCCTGTAGCTTTTCATAGAGCCCCATCCACAATGGCATGTCAACAGCGTTGTAATTACAAAAGTCTTGTGTATCAACCATGTTGTAGAAATTTCATAGGAAGATCTTCCCTGTCATGTCTAGAATGTATTATCTAGCAGGAGGTGCTCTCTGTTTCTGGCTCTTGCAATCATTTGCCCACCTCTTCCACTGTTTCCTTAGCCTTAGGAACAGGGATTGCATTGTAGATGTTTCAATTGTGGCACATTACCTTGTAGTCATTTATTTTGTTATTTATGGGGTTTTGTTTATTTTTGTTTGTTTGTTTGTTTTGCCAGTTGTGGAACTTGGTCATACTCTCTATTTTTAAAAAAAAAATTATTTCAAGAGTGGAGAGAGACATATGTATCTGTGAATATAAGGATTGGTAATTAGAATATAATGAAAAAAATGCTTTAGGTGAAAGAGAGTAGTAGAGTCTTCCCTGTGTTCTATGACTTCTCCAGCGAGAGATGTTTGGCTATGATTACAGTAGCAGACATGAATTCCCTCCTTTTGAATGGGACCTGAGACCAATTAGACAGCTATTGGTTATTCCCCAAACCCAAAAAATTGCCACTGTTGTGGCAATAAAAATAATAGTCTTTGCATTGGTGTAGGACCATTGATTTGTTTCTCCCTTAGCAGCTTTCAGACCACCTTCCAATATTATGAGGGGTAGTCTTCAGAGTGGAGACTTTCAGAACAGTTTTGGCTCAGTTCTTCAAGTGATATGTAAGAAGCATGTTGTTTTCAGCAATAAGCTCTTGCTTTCAAGTTCTGGGAGGAAGCCAAAGATTATGGCAATAGTATACATTGTTTGGGGAAAATCTTAGAGCATCCTGACTAGCAATTTGAAGGGAGGTGTCCCTTGCCTGGCTCTGAGATTTTTTTAGATAGTCTTTAGTTTTAAAAAACATTTTAGTAATCTTTTTTTTTTTAATTTTGTGTGTATGTTTGTATTTCCCGCATGTATGTAAGTGCATCCATACCATGAAATGGCTGTAGAGGTCAGAAGAGGGCATCAAATGCCCTGGACCTTGTGTTAATGATGGTTGTTAGTTACCATGTGATGCTGGGAACTGATGAGTCCCTCTGCAAGATCAGCCAGTGCTCTTAACCACTGAGCCATGTCTCCAGCCTGGACAGCCTTCAGGTTTACACACATCACACACACACACACACACACACACACACACACACACACATACACACACACACACAGGTGCATGTAAAATATTTCCCTATATCTTTTTCTCATTTTTGTCCCCCTGTTATTTCTCATCCCCATTTTTCCCTTTATTTTCCCTACTTCTTACTGTTCTCATCTCTTGAGTGCTTACTTTCCCTTTCCATCATTTTCACTGTCTGCTTACCTGGCTTCTGTTGCCCTCTCAGGTACTATCCTTTCATCTATATATTCAGAGCTAGGATCTGCAAATAGGACAGAATATGTGGTGTTTGTTTTCTTGTGCTGGTTTAGGCTATCTCATTTAGTATCTTTTCCAACTCCACCCATTTCACTGAAAATTTCATGATTTCATGTTTCTTTCAACTGAGCAGAGTTCCATTATTATTAATCGCTCAACATTTTTGTTATTCATTAATATCCTGAATATACAAACTACTCAAAAGCAAAGAATCAAAAAAAAATGCTCTGACGATTAGAACAGAGATTTTTTAAAGGAGAAAATAATAGCTCAACAGGAGGCCAAAAATCATTGAAGAAAAGATAGCATTTTCATCAAATGGTTCTTATCAAACTGAATAACAATTGATCTAGAATGAAGGTAGATCCCTGTCTCTCAGCTTGTGCAAAACTCAACTCTTAATGGACCAAAACCTCAACATAAGACTTGATGCTGTGAATCTGGTAGAGGAGAAAGTATGTATATTAGCCACTTTTCTGTTGCTGTGATAGAAACACTGACCAAACAATTTATACAAGGAAGAGTTTATTTGAGCTTATGGTTCCAAAGGAATTACAGTCCATCATGGCAGGGGAGGCATGGTGGCAGGAGGTGGCTGGAGGAGGGGTGGAAGCTAAGCTCTCACATCTTGAAGCAGGTACAGGAAACAAGAGAGGGACTTGAGATCTAGCAAGGCTTAAGTACTCTCTAAGCCAGGCCCCAGTGACATGCAACCTCCAGGATAGCCACACCTTCTAAGACCTCTCAAAACAGCACCATCAAATGGGGACAAAGTGTCCAAATACTTGGAGCCTATGGGAGACATTTTCATTCAGACCATCACAGTAGGGAATACTCTGGAGCTAATAGGCACAGAAAAGTACTGTCTGATAAAGACCCTGTGGTACAGGTGTTACTTTTGAAAAAA
>NW_008360303.1:1204585-1217324 GCF_000622305.1 Nannospalax galili
AATACTCATAAGCCATCAACAGTATGCAGTGTTCTCAGTCTGCACAATCACTCATGAAATTATTGTGTGGTAATTTCTTCACATCTCTCTTCCTAGATTTACATGCTTTTTAAAAGTCAGCCTTAATAGTACAAGAAAATACTGAAATAATTTAGAAAAAACATTTTGCCTGTTTAAAGAACAGTGATTCAAAAATAATGTTTAGTAACATATTTGCAATATTCTTGGTTTAAAAATAATGAAAGAAAGCACAACATTCAAAATCCTGGCAAACAAGTCTCGTTTTTCCTGATAACATAAATTAAATATGACCCAATATTAATACTGAAGTGAAATGCCCATAAAATGTCTTGTCAGTAATTGGAAAATTTTATTTAGATCCAGTTCTACTAGCTGAACTTTTTAATTTCAAAATCAGTTTTTCAAAATTATCTTAGTAGTTCTGTTTCCTAAAGCTTATCCAGATAGAGCTTGCCTTTTCTCCTGGGAGGTCTTGGTGACTGATGAGTATAGATTTGGATGTCACTCTGTCATACTACTAAAGGCTATCAGTGACAAAAGAATGGATATCTTTTATTTACTCATTATGAATATGACTTTATTTTCTGAAATTCAAAGAATATGTCACTGGATCCTGTGTATTTTTCATTTTTGAATGAGGAAATATTCTCCAGGATTTGTCATCAGAAAGATTAATTCTTTTTACTGAAAATCTGTTGTTTTGCCAAATAATTTTTTTCATGGGACCATTAAATAGTTCATTAAATGGCAATAATTCACATGCAATTCAGTTAGGACTTAAACTTGCCAGATGGTTTATAGCACAATTGACTTCAGCCATTTAGAATATTATTCATAAACATTTGTCATCTTAAATCTTGTTACAAATTTCTTCCATGCAAGTATTTTTCTTTGCAGAGGAAAAGTTACTTACATGGTATTAATTTTTTCTCAGCTAGTTCTTCCTTCTATAATCTCATTAGTTTTCCCTAAATAGATTTTCTGAGTAAAGCCAAAGGTTCCCATAAAAATACTGCCATATAACCTTTCAGCTAGTTTTATCATACTTGTACTATCATAATTAACTATGGCCTGACAAAGTCAGAGATATAAATGATAGAAATTAGATTTATAAAGAAGTAAAATCTCATTTTTATTAAAAAGACTCTACAAAACTAATGTCAAACACTTTATAATAATGTGTCATTTAGTGAGAGATAAATCTTCACATGTGAAGAAGCCAATGTTAATGTACCTGACACTGGTTAATTACAGTATTATCACCTAAAGAAACAGATAAAATGTTCAGAGTTCTATTGCTTTAAAAAAAGCTTTGTATTTGTATACTATTAGTATGTATTATTTTCACTGTCAATGATATGGAAGACATTTTAATGACAAATGCAAATTTATGATTACAAATAACAAATAATTTTACTAATTTGAACTATGATTTTTATTAGGGTACTGAGAAAATGAGTTCAAAAAGCTAATATAATATTAAATTACAAAGTACATCATATTAACTCTAGCATTACATATGGGGCATGTAATTGGTCAGTTCATAGTCTAGAGTATTTCCCAAATCAGTGTATTTCTGGAAAGGAATTCTCCCTGTCTTCTTAGACAATTGTTGGTGAATGCACAGAATGTGTCCCTATGAATGTCATAGAGATACAAGATGGGTGAATAAGAAACTAAAGTCTTTGCCCACCCTGTTTTCCAGGTAGCCTTTCTTGAAAAAAACTATAGCATTAAGTTTTCAAGATCCCAAGACATGATAAAACAGGCATACTGCTTAATATAACAATAATGTAAACTCTTTGTAAAATATACTGAATATTTTAGATACATATTATAAACACAATTAAATGCTTTAATAATATCTATATTTTATCCTAAATATTTAATACAGATTTTTAAACTAGAAGTTTCAAAGTACTAAATATTAAAAAGTGTTTCTTAAATTATTAGAACTGCTAAGGACTTTCTCGAAGCTGTGTACTTTAAAAATTGCCTATATATTTGTGATTATGCATTTTTCAAGATTGATATCATTAGATTGAAGTCATTTACTTAAAATATAACCTTACGAATTAGTGCAGTCCTAACAAAGACTACAATCTTTTTTTGCGGTTTTCCAACTTAGACATTTCCATCATTGTTCAATCAGAATGGCAGGAATAGTCTTAGGCATGGGTCTTTCAGAAGGCTTCTAAACCTCACTTTGTCGATTTGGGGGGAGAAAAGGTTGAAAGGGAAGAAAAACTAAATTGATCATATTACAATTCCTTTTAATGTAGCTTTCATGAAGAAAGCAAACGGGTTAGGACATATTTACAGCCATTGAAGAATACCTTTACTGTGAGGATCCTGAATGAGTATAATGTGTGCATTAATCTGAAGTACATTCATGAACTGAGGACCCTCCCAAACAGTGATCGACAGCAGAACTTGAGGCTTGAAAACATCAAATATTCCAAGTTGCTTTTCTTCCACCACTTTTTTTTATTCTGGTGGGAGGGGGCAGGAGGGAGATGAGACAGACACCAAATTCCCACAGTAGGAATCAGGCAAAGCCCGAACTCACCTCACCTTGTCCTTTAATATGGGAAATTAATAAGTGGACAGCATTTTTATGTGATGTATTTGATGGACCTTTTTATTCATGTGAACATAATGCAGATGTTTAGGATTTTTCAATTTTGAAAACTTCATAATAATTGGTAGCCTTAAGGAGCATTGATTTCTAAAATAATAAATAAATAAATAAATAACTTTATCAGATTTACTTTTGTGAAACAGATTTAATTCGAAGAGGTGATTTTCAATTTTGAAACTGATTTTCCTATTACTGCAACTTGTGTTGTTTTTTTTTTTTTTTACCCTGCCTTCTTTCCTGCCTCTTTCTCCCTTTCCCCCTTTCTTTTATCTTTTCTATCCCTCTCCAGCCTCTTTTTCTTCTCTTTCATCTTCTTTGTCCTTTTTCAAAGTCTCATCTGTAGCACAGGCTGTCCTACAAGCCATGTTATAATTAAGTTTTGTAAAGAAAGTGATGTACAAATTGAAAATTTGGAGTGCAGGTAAATTATTTAATTTTGATATTAGATTCTCATAATTAGAAATATCATAATTAGATTTCCTTTTTGTTTGTTTGTTTTTTGTCTTTTTGAGACAGGGTCTCCCTGTAGCGCCAGCTGGTGTGGAATTTTCCATGTAGACCAGACTGGCCTCACAGAGATCTGCTTGTCTCTACCTCCCAAATGCTGGGAGTAAAGGCATGCACCATCACACCTGGCATAATTAAATTTTCTTCTGAAAGATATTTGGACTGTTTGAAAATAGTGCACTACTAACAAACAATAGCATGAAAAGCAAGTACGTTTCTATATTATTTTCTGTAAATTTACACTTTTTCTTATAGGCTTATGGAATAAAGGTTACATAAGTAAGTACTTAAGGAATATAATTATCACTGGTAATTTTCCTGAGTTTTTCTTATTTAAATCTTTCACATTTTGATTTTAATCAAATGGAAAAGTTGAACTTCCCATTATTCATTACAACACAGACAATAACTGGAGGTAAATGTCTTACTACATAAAATGTCTTATTTCCTTTAAATTGCTCCTACTGGAGGTGATTTTGATTCTTGCTTTCCTTTTACTTTTTGGATATTTTCTAATAAAGAATAAGCACTAGAACTTTACTGATGAATTACCTGAAACTGACAGATAATTATCACACTCTGTTAGGTTTTCTGTTATTATTTAAGTTTCTCTTGAAATTCATTGGAAAAATTAAATGTGTAGAATCACAACCAGTTGAAGCAAAAGAAACATTGTCAGTATTTTCTTAAAATAACATTTGGAGTTTAGTGGCTTTAGTATAAATTGTTAAATTTTTATTGTAAATAAATGTGCCCCAGCACCAAAATTAACTTTAATAATCTTCCAGATGGCATCACTTTTAGAATGAGCTAATTGGAAGTAAAGTTCAATTTATTCCATTTAGTTCAGTATTGAACTCTTACATCGAAACGTATCATTGACTCCTAGAGAGTGATGATTCACTGAATGCTAAGTCAGATAAAGCAATAACTTTTTCCTGTGTAATAAATACAATATGAATTCATTGAGTCTACAGTGTGTTTGCATGAGTGTACAAGACAATTTATAAAACCAATAAACAAATGGACATGTTATTTCATGTGCACTGTTATGTCCAGAGCAAATATAATGCCTTATGATTAAAATAAGCCAAGATAAATTCCATAACTAAGTTAATCATTTCATTTTTAGTATTGCAAGATGTTTTCTGTTGTAGTGGGTATGAGAAGCTACATAAGCTTTAAAAATCAAACTATTTAAAAATAATTCAGATATGCTTTTAGTGAAAAGCAAATTTTCACAACTCATAGATAATAAAAAATAAAAGTATACCTTATTTTATTTCTAGTAATTCTAAGTTATTCTCTATTCTTACATCAGATACAACAGACTATTATAAAATACTATTTAGCATTTAAGTATTTACATGGAAATCTATTTGCTACTGAAAGTAGCATTGTTAAATTATTTGTGTAACTTACACTTTCACATATAGGAATGCAAAAATAAAGGGGTATAAGCAAATATAAAGCTTTATACAGTTTTTGGAAATGTGTTTTCATTGCTCTTTAATTTTATTTTCACAGAAGGATAACATATTTCTGTTTTCCCATGACTCTATTGAGTTTAATTTCAGTACTTTTATTATTGAGGCATTCTGTTTGGGAGTTACTTTATTTTGTATTGAAGCAGGATTCATTTTACTTTATTATTTTCTACCCTGAACAATTACTATTTTCATAAGAAGAAATGAGTATACATAGACGTCCTCCCACATATTGCCCCTCATTTGCCTGAGAGAGACACAATCTTTTGATTTGTTTAGTCTCCCTGGCTTGTCTATAGCTCCTCAGTCTCCAACCAATTGAATAATAAAGTTAATTGAAAGGAGAATATGATTAGGGAAGTCTTTCTCATTCTCTTAATTTCCAATTTCCTTCATGAGCAAATTGTATTATTGTATTTTTCTATATCTATTTAGAGAACCATGTTATGTTAAAAAATAATAGTAGATTAAAACACTTTCAAAAGGCTCTCCCTAAAACGGGAAAAAAAAGTATGATTTTCTGGAAGGTATGGAAAAGAATACTCACATTATGGATATCGTTTAACTAAAAAAAAAAAAAACTTTCTAAAAATATCGACACAATCCCTCTCCTAACACCCAAAAGCTACCCCCCCCCAAAAAAAGCTAAAGCCAAAAGCTGGCTTTCATTGGGCATCCTATTGGGAAGTGAGTGTGAGAATGGCTCACATTTTCCTGGAGGTGTCCATTAGAAGTTCTGCACTGCAATCCAAGCATCAATAGTCTCCACATCTTCACAGACTCTGTCCATCAAGTTAAACAGTCTCTCTGCATGTGCTTATCTCCTGACTTCTAACCTGCTTTCCTCCCTGTTGTCTGCTTCTGCGCTGCTTTGAAATTATTACTTAAAAAACATTTTACTGAATCATGAGCTGTGAAATACCCATTGCTTACTAATAAATACTTAGTTTCAGACTAAACACAAAAATTATTGGAAATATGTTTGTCATCATAGAATGAATGGTGAATGAATAACTATTTAAGATACCTGAAATATTGTAGGTATATATTAACTTCACATTCTTGATTTTGTTTTCCTTTCTGCATTATAAACACCTCCAAACACAAACACAAAGAGATTATAAAAGCTGAATGTTTTATTATAATCTGGAGAATCATGCTTTATATTTTGTTTGTTTATAAAGCCAGCATATGAAGTGATTTATGCTTACAATTCAGGTTGACTAAATTTCTACTCCGCTGTAAAATTACACTTAGGAGAATAGTAGAGGTATCTAGCTAATGGAGTGGTACAAAATAAATAAGATCATCTAATTAAAATATTAATAACTATTTCTAACACTAGTTAATTAATGGTACACAGAAGTTGTACATGAAGACTTTTTTTTGAAGTTATGGATTCTCTGTTTTCAAGTAGTCTCCAAAAGGCAAAAGAACAGCTTACAATTTAGTCAGAATTGTGTAGATGGTATATATCTAAATATGCTTACTTTTTGGTCAACAACTAAGTAGAGGGTAAAATAAGAAGTGTTGTCAGTAATTTTTCCTCAAGGGTCAAGTTACAGAAAAATCATCTTGAGATTTAATCTCTTCTTAAAGTTCTATCCTTATTAATAACTTGAACAAAACAATTGAAAGTCTGCTCATCAGTTTTGCAAATGATACCAAATCAGACAAGCTTGCTAACGACTCTGAAAGAGAGAAGTGCAATTTTAAATGAATTTGACAAATTATAAATGAGTTTTTTCTCTCTAATCCTTAAATAAATGATGTATTCCTGAAGGCTCTCTTTCTGAACTATAGAGAACACAGTGTGAAAGTATTAACCAGGAAAAATGAGAGAGAAAAGAAAAGAATTGAAATAAAAATTAGGTCTAATCAGGGAAAGTGAAGTAATAATTTATTGTTTAAATTAATTGAATACCCAGTTTTCAGGAATGTTCCCAATGTTATTTCAATTTGAAAAGTTTACATTTATTTCGTGTGTGTGTGTGTGTGTGTGTGAGAGAGAGAGAGAGAGAGAGAGAGAGAGAGAGAGAGTTGTTTCTCTTCTACCATGTGGGTCCTGAGGATTGAACTTAGGTAGTCAGACTGCAGCAAGTGCCATCAACCACTGAGTCATCTTCTCAGCCCTAAATGTTTTAGCACAATCTTTTCCCAATAGATATGAAAATATCAAATATATTTTAAGCCGTTAGCAACCCATTAATATATCTGAACTAATTACACTCTTCCTTCTTTGCTTCTTTGCTTCCCTCCTTCCCTCCCTCCCTCCCTCTCTCCATCGCTCCCTCCTTCCCTCTCTTCCTTCCTTTCTTCATTCTTTCCTTCCTTGTCTCCTTTATCTCACTCCATCTTCTAGCAAGGGTGTCCATCCTTATGATATTACAATACAATGTTGTGATCTACAAATGTGCTGGGGCACATTCTGTGCTGCTCTTTGTCCTGTCAGATGCTTACAACTTCTGATTCAAATCTTGGACAGACCTGCACCATTAGTTACTTTTCTGTTGTGATAAAACATTGTGATCAAGAGAATTTGTAAAAGGAAGGGTTTATTTGAGCTTATGGTTTCAGAGGACTCAAAGTCTATCATGACAGAGAGACATGGTGGCAGGAGATGGCCAGAGCAGAAAGAGGAGTGCTCACATCTTTAAGCAGGCACCGGAAGCAGAGAGCAACAGCAAATCTGGCAAGGCTTACAAACCCTCTGACTCTGCATACAGTGAAACACTTTCTTCCAGAAAGACCACACCTTGTAAAACCTCCCCAAACAGTTGAGGAAAAAAATGTCCAAATACTTGAAAGCTATGAGAGACATTCTCATTCAAACCAGCACACCTGCCTATAGATGTTTTCATTTAATCTCATCTCCATTTTCACTAACACAGACTAGGTGGCTGGTGACTCCTGGATCTATTTGATTTTTATTTATTTATTTATTTATTTATTTATTTATTTATTTATTATTTATTTATTTATTTATTTATTTATTTATTTATTTATTATGTTGCAGTATTGGATACCAAGCCAAATGCTTTACATGCTGTGCAAGTTCTCTACCACTGAGTTACATATCCAGCATCTGCTACATATATCCTCATCGCTCAAATTGTTCAGCCCTTAAAAATCTTGTTTATAGGCCTCATTGCATTACTTACCTCGACCCTTAGCTTGTTGGGGACAGAATGCAACTGGGACACATATCTTCTCTGTCATCTTCACCTCCTAACTATAGCCACCATGTATGAATGCATTTCTATCCACATTGGCCAGGCTGATGTTAGAATGGGCAATGCCTGCTGGGAGATTTACTTCCTGGAACATGGCATCCAGCCTGATGGCCAGATGCCAAGTGACAAGACACTGGAGGAAGAGATGACTCCTTTAACACCTTCATTGTCAAGCACGTGCCCAGGGCAGTGTTTGTAGACCTGGAATCCACAGTCATTGATGGAGTTTGCACTGGTATCTACCGACAGTTCTTCCATCCTGAGCAGCTCATCACAGGAAGATGCTGCCAGTAACTATACCCATGGGCAAGGAAATCATTGACCTAGTCTTGGACTGAATTGGCAACCTGGCTGACCAATGCACAGGTCTTCAGGGATTCATCGTTTTCCACAGCTTTGGTCGGGGGGGTGTCCTCTATGTTCACCTTCGTGCTGATGGAATGGCTCTCTGTTGATTATGGAAAGAAGTCCAAGCTGGAGATCTCCACCTACCTAGCTCCCCATGTTTCTACCACTATCACCGAGCCCTACAATTTCATCCTTACCACATACCATCTTCAAGCACTCTGATTATGTCTTCATGGTAGACAATGAGGCCATCTATGACATCTGTTGTAGAAATCTCTATATTGAGTGCCTGTGTTATTAGCCAGAATGTATCTTCTAATACTGCTTCCATGAGACATGAAGGAGCCCAGAATGTAGATCTGATTGAATACCAGACCAACCTGGTGCCCTACCTCTGCATCCATTTCCCTCAGGCCACATAGGCCCCTGTCATCAGCTGGAAACGCCTACCATGAGCAGCTTTCTGTAGCAAAGAGTGCCAAGGCTGCTTTGAGCCAGCTAACCAGATGATGCAATATGACCCTCACCATGGTAAATACATGGCTTGCAGCCTGTTGTACCATGGTAATGTGGTTCCCAAAGATGTCAGTGCTGCCATTGTCATGATCAAGACCAAGTATAGGATCCAGTTTGTGGATTGATGCACCTCAGGGTTCAAAGTTGGCATCAATTACCAGCCTCCCACTTTAGTACCTGGTGGAGACATGGCCAAGGTACAGCAAGCTGTGTGTATGCTGAGCAACACTGCAGCCATTGCTGAAGCCTGGGCTCGCCTAGATTACAAAGTTGACCTGGTGTGTGCCAAACATGCTTTGTGCACTGGTATATGGGTGAGGGTATGGAGGAAGGGAGGTTCTCTGATGCCCATGCGGACATGGCTGCTCTAGAGGAAAGAATCATAAGGTGTGGATTCTGCTGAAGGGGAGGGTGAGGAAGAAGGAGAAGAATACTAATTTATTCCTTTCAGCCACACAGCAAGTCAACTCCCAGAACTTCAGCTTTAACATTAACTGACAGGCATCAGTGTTTGCTGATTAGATTAGCTTCTCTCTCTGTTCATGTCTATTTTTTTCCATGTGAACTGGGAAGGTTTTAACCTGATGTGTCAAAATAAAAGCTTGAAGAAGAAGAAGAAGAAGAAGAAAAAACTTGTTTATAAAAACTAAAACCTTTTTCCCTGCCATACTTTGAAATGTTCTTTGGACTTTTCTACCATGACTCTGTTTATCCGTTACTCCCACTCCTGTTACATATATATTATGAATCAAGGTCATTTTCCTCCTAATAATACATGGTTTACTGACATGCTGAATCTACAAAGCATAGATTCTTCACCATGGGATAGTCAATAACAGCCTAAGAATATTTGGAAATCTAAAAGGGATCATTGTCTTTATAGTAATTTGACAACACTTTTGTCATGCCAATATAGCTGGATGGCCAAATGAGCTACTCCCTAGAGCATATGACATGGAGTTTTGAACTGGATTATAGTAGCAGACATATAAGAACATACTTTGTACTTTCAATATGCATGGATTTTATAAAGAATACAGTGATTATATGAACTGAGGCAGACTGTACTTGGTTTTACTTATAATTTCAAACAGCTATAGACTATTTCCCTAATTGTGTCACCAACATTACATGTAATACAATGTGTCACACACACACACACACACACACACCACATCTGATCCATTATAGCTTTGTAGTAGTCACAATGATGGTGAGTCACAAATAGAGGAAAACAAAAGGTCATTTCATTGTATCTTCTTTACTGGATATGTATTATTTTATTTTAACAAACTTTTTACTTCCTATGTAATACCTATGGAATTGTACTCATTATTTCTTAATTATTTAAAAAAATATTTATTTTTATTTCATATTTGTGAGTGTTTTGCCTGAATGTATGTAAGTCAACACATGTATGCAATGTCCATGGAGGCCAGAAGAGAAGGTTGGATCCCCTGGAATTAGAGTTACAGATGGTTGTTAACCACCATGTGGGTGCTGAGAACTGAAACTTGGTCCTCTGCAAGAGCAACCAGTGTTCTTAACCCCCAATGCATTTCTCAAGCACAGAATTGTACTGATTTTTTTAACCTTTTTTTTTTTGTATGAGTACTATGGCTACATGTGTGTCAGTGTACCATGTCGTGCAGCACCTGCAGAGGGCAGAAGATGGTTTGGCTTCCTTAGAACTGGATTTAGGGATGGTTGTTAGCTGCCATGTGGGTGCTGGGATTTGAACCTAGGTCCTATGCAAGAGGAGCCAGTACTCTTACGTGCTGCCAAATTTCCAGTCCTGTATTGCTTCTTAAAATCAGTTCTGCAAGTAAGCCATTCCATCTTTAATTTTAATTGCAAATGCATGAAAATATTTTTAGAGCACTTATTATTATGAGATACTATACCCAAGATAATCACTGAGGCCAAAATTGGATTTGCAGTTGCTGAGTAGTTGTATTTAAAACAGATATAAATTATAAGAACAACTAATTACTTGAATTCTTAATCAGCTTTTCCAATTTTTCAGAACCCTGGTGGTAGTGCTTTACCTTGATAACAGATTACCCCTAAACAAAATTCATAGCTTTGTAATTTTTATAATTTTAAACACGTGAGTTTTTTAAAAAAAATTGTTTATGGTGGGGAATAAGGCACTAAGTCTCCACTTGAATATTTCAGGCTGGCTAAGTACTCATATCTTCCAACTCAGACTCGAGTACACACTACTATACCCAGCCTATTTTATTTGAGGTATTTGCTAGGTTTTATCCAAACTCTTCTAACGGTCTCAGCTTGTCCAGTGCGTTTAATCTAAATAACTTATTTTATTATATTATGTTATAGGCATTTTTTCCACATTTTGCCTTAGGTTGTTCAAAATTTTGTATTTGTTACTTTTCAGAACCTCAAGTTGCACAACCCTCATTTTCCTCTGTTTATGGATTCTTATACGCATTTGTATTTACAACATTTTAAATATAGCCTACGGGGACAATGTAAAATTATAGATTATAAACACTGGAAATTCAAATAGGTCTTATTCTGAATAGTAATTCCACATAAGAATTTAAACAACATGTAACTCAGGCCTCAAATCTCCTTTTAGGTTCGTATCATCACAGATAAACAATATTTGATATAATTTAATTGAAGTGCTCATCATCAATGTTTTTGTCCAGGAAATGATCAGCAATCAAGGCATATGGAATTCATATGAGAATTTAGCATCATCTATCACACTTTCCATGTTATTATTTAAGAAATAGCTTAAGAAAAGATAATTAAGAAAACAACAGAAAACATACACTTGAAACTTATAGAGTCTGGTTCAGAAAATATGGAGTCTCTTTTTAAAAAAAAACATTTTATTTATTATTTTTATTTTATGTGTATGAGTGTATTGCCTGAATGTAAGTAAGTGCACCCATGTTGTGTCATGCAATGCCTGAGGAGGACAGAAGAGGCCGTCAGATCCCCTGGAACTGGAGTTATGGACAGTTGTTAGCTGCCTTGTTGAGTGCTGGGATTCAAACCCGGGTCTTCTGCAAGAGCAATCAGTGTTCTTAAGTGCTGAGCCGTCTCTCCAGCCTTGGAGTCTCTTTGGATCTCAACTCTTTCTCTCTCTTTTCCTCACTCTGTCATCTGTCTCTCCTTTCTCCACTATTTTTGTTTTTCATTCAGAAAATTCAGGCCATGTATATAAAATTCTAGCATTTGGTGCTCCCTGATTGATTTCACATCTTGGGATCAATTGAGTAAACTCTTGTGGTTAATGAGCTGGACCTCATGCTTCTCAGTCATCAATTTATCACAGAGTGGCAAAGACATGCTGAGAAAAAATTTCAAAATGTTGGGCAGTTTGTTGAATTATTGAAGTGCTAATGAGGGATTTTCTGCATAAAAGTCTAACCTGAGAGTTTTCCTGGGAATCATATTTGGTAGAATAGGTACAAGAAACTAGATTTCAAAACTGAGAAATATACCCTTTTTGTTGTAATATGTACCCTAGACAGAACCTCAACTTGTAATCTAAATGCTGGTAGTGGTTCACAGAGGCACAGTATGGGAATGTGTGGAGATAACACAGATTTTCCTGTTCATGATCCCATACTAGGCACTGCATGCCACTACTGCAGAAATGTTAAAGCAACCTTACTGGGAGATGGTCTTAGTAAAAGCCAAAGAGGATGGATGATCACAAGGAAACAGTCTTTCAGACAGCTGGTCAGTTATTCTTATGAACTCATAGCACTTGTGACAGCATGCATTAGTCTTATGCAAGCACAAAACCAGACAAAATTTCAGCATAAACATGGGGAAGTAGATAAAAAGTCCCAAATCAACCTGAGGAACTTTTGGCAGTTGATGCTGCTGGGAGTGGGAGAGACAGTGTTTTACAGGGATGGAACTCTTGGGGGGCCCAGTGGATGGATCCATGCAGAAGGACATTTGGGGACACAAATCAGACTCTATAGTCCATATATATA
>NW_008360303.1:1217384-1230167 GCF_000622305.1 Nannospalax galili
GGAGGGAAATGCAGATGGGAAGGGGAATCTAAATGCCATCAAATGATATTGTACAAAAATTGCAAAAATTCAACAAAATATTCTAATTTTAAAAAATCCATTGCAAACATCACCCCTCACTTGTATAGTGGTGTAGCATGGGTAAGTCATATCATTGAAGTACAATGCTGCCTATTTCTCTCCCATACCAGTAGATACACTAATGGATTTGTTTAAACTCTGGCTTGGACCTGTCAGCAGCTGCAAAGTTGAGGAGTCTGAGCTAAGCAGTGTGTATTCATCAGAAAGGCAGGCAGACAGAACTCCTGGAAAAGCTGGATACTTAGATGAATGGTTATCTGAATTTCCACTCATGTTCTTTGCCTTCGAAACTTTCTGCAATTTCTAGATGTCTTCCAAACAATGGTCTTATCTCTAAGACTTTATTTTCATAGATTTCAGGTTTGTTAGTCAGTACAAATAAAGCTCACTTGTTCTTTGGTGGAAAGTTAAGAAAACAAGTTTCCATTTCATTTCCTAAGCTTGAGACTGCTTATTTCTGAAGCTAACCTCTTGTGATGGTTTGAATGAGACTGTCCCCCAAAGGCTCCAAGTACTTGGACATTTTGTCCCCAGGTGGTGGCACTGTTTTGGGAGGTCTTAGAAGGTGTGGCTATTCCATCGTTGGGGGTGGGCTTAAAGAATTCTTAAGCCTTGCCAGATCTCCAGTGCCTCTCTTGCTTCCTTTGCTTGCTTGAGGATGTAGAGCCCAGCTTTGCTCCTCCTACAGCCAACTCTGCCACCATGCCTTTCCACTATGATGAACTCTTGCCCCTTAGTAACCATAAACTCAAAGAAACTTGTCCTTCTATAAGTTGCCTTGGTCAGTATTTCTATCACAGCCACGGAAAAGTAACTAATACACCTCTTGTGTGTATTACATTGACCTTGGCCCATTTCTGTTGCCCAGATGAGATTGGGCACCAAGGCAATTGACATGCTGTGCATAAGAATTGTCCCTGTGTCTGACCTAGGACTTTGATGCCTTCCTCCAGTACTCAGGACATTTCTTCTACAAAACTCACATCAGTTTATGATAGTCCCTGAATTGTAACTGAAGCATAACAGTTCCAAGTACAGATTCTAGTTGAATATGATGTCAAGTTCAAAATCTATCTGGGCTGCACTCCATTATCTGCCACTGGCCCATTCATAGACTAAGTAACAGCTATATAGAGACTTCAGAAAAATAAGAACATGGAATTCATCATTTATCATTGTGTGTTTACGCAGGAGGAAAATGGAATAAATTATTCATAGGTACCTGGTGATCATCAATGCCTTATGACTTTAAGAATCCAGGTAAAGACCCAAACTGATGATTCTAAGAGATGCCATGTGAAAATCTGGTCAAAGTTACATGAACTTTCACTTGCAATGAAAATTTTCGCATGTTAAAGATAGATTTTTAAGTTGAAGATAAGATTCTGTAATATAGAAAATAAGTCATATAAAGATATCTGGATGTGTTTATTTCTGACACCTGAAATACACTTGAGAGACAGATAGTATAAAGTATGCCTAGACATATTTGGCAGCATCCTGTCAAAATGACCACAAAGTTTCTGTGGGAATAGCACAACCATGCCCATTTCCTAACTTCCCAAATCCAGCTACTCTCTGCTTCCTGTGTCTGCTTGAAGATGTGAATGCTTAGCTTCTGTTCCTATTCCAGCCACATCTGTTGCCATGCCACTCCACTATTATAGACTCTTGCCCCTTGGAACTGTAAGCTAAATAAACTATTCCTTTTATAAGTTCCCTTCATCATGGTGTTTCTATCACAGTAACAGAAAAATAACTAATACATCTTACTAAACTTCAGAGAGGCAGGCTATAAAGAGCTGGGATAGAAGGAGTGACTTAATCCACCTAAGGTTTTCCTCAGAATCATTAAAAGAAAGTTTATTCTCCTATAAATTAACCCCTGTGCCTATCAGACTTCTCAATCAACCATCTTACTCCATCTTCCTCTGACTCCTGGAAGTTATGAAAACACAAAAAGCTTGGAAAAATTTCCACTGAGGGGATATGAACACCTCTCTAAATTTGACTGTGAGGGCACACAGGTTCAAAAAATTCTCTGGATGCTCTTCAGGTTAAAACTTATTAGTGCACTATGTCACCTTTGCCACTGTGTATCAAAAGTGAATATACATATACACACATATACACATATATACTGCATTTTAAAGAGAAGTGACTGATATTACTAGATAATTGCCTAACCAGTGTGGAATGATACAAAGACGGCAACTACTTTATTTGGAGGTGACTATAACCTGAATCAGAGGTGACAAAACCATGTCACTGGAATTAAGTGAAAAATGTGTTGCTTTGATTCTTAAAAATCTTCAAGGAGCTGGGCATGGTGGCACATGCCTTTAATCCCAGCACTCGGGATCTCTGTGAGTTCAAGGCCAGCCTGGTCAACAATAGTGAGTTCCAGGCCAGCTGGGGCTACAGGGAGACCTTGTCTAAAAAAAAAAAAAAAAAAAAAAAAGAACAAAACAAAATCTTCAAGGACAAAGTATGATACCTTTTAAATATTTTCTCTATAATACTTAGATAACTGGCCTAAAGTGGAAACTGAGATGTGATCTATTTATGCCCCCTGAGTTCAAAAAAAAATATTTGTTTAGTCCCTTACAACCCATTTTGTGATTTCATGTTTTCAAACCAATTTTGTGATATTCACTTGGTTTTCTAGGTTTTTTCCAAGTAAGATAAGAATATGCTGATAGGGAACAATAAAAGGACTGTTTAGGTAGCTATAATTCAAAGCAGAATGAAATGATTCACCTTTTCTTTGATGTTCTACAAATTGCCTGATTGGTGGGATTCAATAAGCTCTTTAGTCATGGCAAAAAACACTTTTACCTAAGATTCACAAGGTCAGTATGAACCATCAAAGGATATCTGGCTATGTAGGCAATCTCAAATCTGCAAATATAAACTGTTATCTTGACTATACCATTCAGTAGTTACTGTATATTGTTGGAGACATGTACTGACCTTGACATATCAGCAACACAGAAAATGTAATACAGCTAAGTTTGCTAAATGCAATTAGCTAAATTGATAATTAATACCATCATTGCTGTGGGCACTAATTAAGATGAAAATTAATTTCATGACCTAATATAAGAAAACATCTAATCACATAAATTGTCACTGTTATAAAATAACTGCCTTAGGAAGCTATCTTCAAAAGGATGACAGTAAACTACCTTGTAAAGAGTACTTGTCATAGCCATCTAATTATTGACAATGAATACAAATTAAAATCTTTGTGAAACTTTATATGACAAATATTACAATTAAAAAACATGTAATGTTACTCTACAGAAATAAGGTAAGTGAAGGGACAGCTAAGTTATGTCATACATTAGAACACTGTCATCAATTGCAGTTAAACTTTAAAAAATATTTAGGTGAGATAGCTTTCTGTGACTATACAGTCATACATTTTGGTGAATATAAAACAACTTCAGGTGAAAGAATTAAAACCTCGACTTAATCAGAAAATAGCTTCATTTCTGAAAGTTTGAGTGCTTATTAAATATTAGTTGCTTTTTCCTCTCATCTGCATACCAGAAAAGTAAAGTAATATACATAACAAACATGTCTATTCTGTAGAGAAAAGTAACCATCTCATCTCCCTTTAGTAGATCATAAACCAATGGCATGGAACAATTCATTTAATATAAAGTGATAAATGACAATGTAAAATCACCATTAGTGATAGTTAGAAAATGATTAACTTCTACTGTATTTTTATAAATGAAATTGCTCAGAAGAGTACATACTACTCTTATACTACTTTAGGCACTATATACTTGGAAAGGCATACAACAGTGGCATTCATTTTTACAAGTTGATAAAGAGTATAATAAAATGGATTAATATCCTTTTAGGATTCTTAGCAGCATACAAAAAATAAAATGAACTCAGGCAGACAATAACCCAATGTAGAACTGGAAAATGAACAGCAGACCTTAATCTTATCTAAAGGAATGTTGGCAAGTGATTGCTGCTAGATGAAGAACAGCTGATCTTCCTAAAACAAGGAACTCTAGATAGGCTGACTAGACTTAAGGGATGGACTTACCCTGGGGAATGGCTGGGTACACAGACAACCCAGTAGGCCTTAACAGGGGTGACCGAGTATATGGGCTGTAGTTGGGGGGAGCTATGGGAGGGTGCCAGTGAGGATGGGGGTATAAAGATGACTAAGATTGTTTGAAATGTTCTGTATGAAATACACAAAAATTCAATAAAATACTGACTTTGAAAACTGGAAGAAAGAAATTCCCTTATTCAAAACCGAAAACTATAAAAAGAGAAGAAAAATAGAAATCTTGTTAATAGCCAATAGGCACAAATGATTGTAGAAAATGAGCCATTAGCTTTTCCTTAATCATTTAAAACAAATATAATATTCATTTTTTTTACAGGAATGGCTCCTCAGTATGCAAGAGAAATTGTCCTTGACTAAGTAAATTAGCCATATGGCAATACAATGAAACAAGAAGAAGAACAGAGTTTGTGTGGATTGGAACCTGTTTGAGCAGATTCGATTTAGGCATAGATTGATAGGGTTCTTGGATATGTATTAAAGAGAGAAAGCAGAGAGTGGAGAGAAGGCTCAGCAGTTAAGAGCACTGACTATCCTTGCAGAGTTCTGTGCCGGGACCCACATGGCAGCTGAAATCCCTTTGTGGATCCAATACCTTTTTCTGACCACTACAGGTTACATACATGCAAAGAAAACATTCATGCACATAAAATATATATAAATAAACTGCGGGGCATAGTGTTGAATGCCTTTGATCCCAGCACTCAGGAGGCACAAGCAAGAACTCTGCAAGATCCGGTCAACCCTATCTACCTAGAGAGTTTTGAGCCAGGCCATTAGGAGCCACAGGGAGATTGTTTCAGAAAGCCCCCAAAATTAATTGATTGAAAAGAGAAGGACTGGAGAGATGGCTCATTTGTTAAGAGCACTGACTGTGCTTGCAGAGGACCTGGGTTCAATGCCCAGAACCCATATGATCTAACAACCTTCTGTTAAATACAGTTCCAGTAGATTCTACCTCTTCTTCTGACCTCTGCACGCATGGCATGACATGGATGCACTTAAGCACATGCAGGCAATGCACTCATACACATAAAATTAAAATAAATATAATCTTTTTTTAAAAAGAGAGAGAAAACAGAGTTGAGAAAACTAGTGGAGTTTTCTGAGTGTTAATAAGCCATCCCCAGTCTGAAATCATAAAGGAGTCCTGGTCTTGTGAATACTTGTGTCTCTACTCCTGCCCTAGCCACAGCTCCTCCTTGCCTCATTTCACTGACTCTGTATGAATGACTTCTATTACAGACATTGAACAGCTCATAATTTTGGTGCAAATACAGAAGTAGAACTGGGATTATAGTATTTGTTTCACCCTGTTGATTTGACTGTTCTTCCATGAAATTAGTGTCAAGGAGAAACATTTCCTATGTAAGCAGACAGGAGATGGTAGGGTCATCTATGTCTGTCCTTTTCCTGAAGAATTTAAAAAGAGAAAAAGGCAGCTGGTCTTAATTCACTCATTTATTGAAATGATGAAGAAAAAAAGGAGAAGAAAAGCAAGAGTATGAAGATAATGGCTTCCTTCCTTCAAGACCATTAAAATAACTCTGATGAATTTATTAATATACCTATCTATTGTAAACTTGATATTTTCCCTTTTGTATTTCCTATTACTGCTAGAAGTCAATTTTTTCAGTGGGTAAAGTAAATCCTACTCTCATATTTTTATATGCTTTTAAAATAACTTTATACAATGACTTCAATGTTGTTAGCAACCCCAGTCAAATTTTAGCCTCCCTGTTATTAATCACACAGCAACATTTAAAGTACTTACTTCTACCCACTCTTTTCCCTGACATTTCCCTTCCCAGGAATTTGTGAAAATATATTCACGAATGAGGACATTTACAGCTGGTTCTTAAGTGTTGAGGCTTATCCTTTACAAATAGGGGGAAAATTGGCATTATCATGCTAAGCAATTCTGGTATTATATTTGAGCAAAAATACTAGCATTAAATTATGTAGGAACTAGAAGAGGGTTGAATTTAGTATTTTAAGAAATTGTAGAGGAATTTATAGAGCCCACTGTCATCAGAAGTCTGTCTCATTTTCTGTTTTTACCATGTGCTCTCAAGGATTTCAGTGTTTGGACACATCTGTTAATGAATGTTTAATACTCTCCAGATTAAAAAACCACAAAGGAACTGAAAAGCTGGTTATTTCTAGTGACCTAAAGGATGAGAGCTGATATGTTGTTTTCATAACAGCCAATTGGCATCATAAGGAATAATTGAGGTGATTTATTGGAATTCATTGTATTTCATACACAATAAAGTTTTGTTTGTTATATATTTTTAGAAAAAAGATGATTACAAAAAATGTTTCCAATTTGTCCTTTAGGAGTTACTCAAATAATTTTAACACATTGTCTTTCATTAAATTTACTGGTAGGTTAGAATTAAGGAAGGTAAAGATTGACCCTTCCTCTAAAATGTTCATTTTTTTCTTTGTTGGTAAGGGAACATTGGATTATATCGTCAAAGACAAACAAATTGTGACTATAAAAATGTGACTTTACTAAAATTTAATGTTAGCCAAAATATTTTATAAAGGCCTCTTTTTTTGGTTGTTTTTTTTTTTTTTTTTTTTTTTTTTTTTTTTTTTGGTATTTTTGCACAGGGTCTCTCTGTAGCCCCAGCTGGTCTGGAACTCATTATGTAGACCAAGCTGGCCTTGAATTCACAGAAAACCTGCCTGTCTCTGCCTCCCAAGTGCTAGACTAAAGTTGTGCTCCACCATACCTGGCTCTTTTATAAGGAAAGAACTAATACCATAAGATGTACTCCCTAGCTTTTGCTGTGGCCTGATGAAAATGTCAGGGAAGAGGCATCATTTGAAACTGTTTTTTGCTTAAAAGGCAAGTAGTTAAAGGCCTAATTTACTAAAGAAAATCATGGCAAGAAGGGATCAAGTATTCCAAGAACCAGGATTTTTATTTAAATTACTTAAATGAGAAATAGGAAATTTCCTTTTTTTTTTTTTTGTCATCTGTTGGTATCAAATCCTGATTGCTGGTTTTCTAAAAAGAAAATTTGAAATAAAGAAAAAAAAACTGGTTGAAGAAAAAAGCCAGATCTAACTGTGGGTGGACAAGTAGAATTGAGTATTTTCACAGGTAACCATTAGTAAACTCTAATTCTGAAGAGCCACCATCAACTTCTAAGGAAGGTACATGCATCCAGCTATTTTTCTATTTCTGTCTTTATTATTGCTAAACTCAGTAGTTAAGCAATAATAAAATGCAAGGCCTATTCACTCTTGAACAAGCCTATTTTTCTTTTGTAGCTAATATATATATATTCCAAACAGAAAACCTTTAGAGTCTTTAAATTTTAATTTCCTTCTTTGATCACACTGATTTTACTGATAATGGTAATACTCAGATTAACATTTACAAACTCTTTTTACATCTTTTCTTCCACCAAGGCTTTATTTGCAGGTATGATACAAAGCTCTAATTTTAGTGCCTTTCCTAAAAATACTTCCATTGAAGGAAATCAACCATGACTTCATCTATTGCTAAAAGTTTAGAAGTATTAAACCTGTAATTTCAGGTCCAATTCTCCTATGAGTTTCAGGCAAAAATTTGAATGTCACCAGTTTGCCAGGGATGGTTCAAACATGCATGGCCAAAGCCAAGTTCATTATTTCCCTCCATGCTCTGATCTGGTGCTGTCCCTAGCATTACATAGAGGCAATCTTTTCAGGGAGACATTTTAGTTGTATTTATACAACTCCCTCAATAGTTAGAATTTGTCACCAATTTGTCAATTGATAATTAAATTTTTCTCCAACCTCCCTTCTTAACCACCGTCTTAATTTTCTCCTGTATATGTGGTTTTTATATTATCTGAAGTGATCTTCATTTTCCTATTTTCTCTCCACTCTAGAATCTCTGATACTGAGTAATTTTGAAATTCTACAGCTTGAAGAAATAAAATAAAATAAAAGTAAAGTAAACAACTTCCATTACATGCCTATCGCTTTCAGTCTAAATCTTTATTTGTTTTCAGGTTACTTAGGCATCTAGGGGATGAGCCTGTGCATTTAGGACTTATTTTTCTCTAAGCAAGTGTCATGTTTAGTATAAAGGCATACAGAGCTCCTATGTGTATTTAGTAATTCAAACACCTTCTCCACTTCAAGCTTTAAGTTTTATACTACTTATTTTATAGTAAAAATTTCACAGAATTGAAATTCAGATGCAATCATAGTATAGGAGGCAAAAGTGAGAGAGCAACTTAATTGCTACTCTAACAATATTTTTGCCAAATTCCCATGTATACTTTTTAAAAAATTTTTCTGCAATTTTAGTGACTTTATTTTTAATCTGTAGATCTTAAGGCTTTAAAATTTTCATTTTCAATTTTAATTTTCTTTAAGAAAGAAAGAGAATAAATAAACAAAGCTAAGGGTGTGAGGGAAGGAACGAAAGAGAAGAAAGGAAGGGGAGATAGAAGAAAGGAAAGAAGGAAGGAAGGAAGGAAGGAAGGAAGGGAGGGAGGGAGGGAGGGAGGGAGGGAGGAAGGAAGGAAGGAAGGAAGGTTTGAAGGAAGGAAGGAAGGTCAGTCCGTAGCTCACAACAAAGACTTGGTTTGCATAATCAAGACTCTGGTTTCAGTGCACTGCAAAAATAAACAATAAAATAGAAAAATATTTATCTGCAGAAAAATGAATAACAAAAATGCCATTATTATTCAAGATTTGATTATCATATGTCTCTATTTACATAATTAATAGAGATGGAAACTAATATCACCGAAATAGTTATAGTACACTAATACTCCTACTTAAGCTTCTTGAATCCATGCCCACAACCTCCCCTCCAACTCCTCCCATATCTCCCCATCACTTTTTTCTGATAACTTCATGTGAAATTTTAAAATTTTCATACAATGTAAGTTGATGGTGTTTAGATCTCCTCTATACACACATTTCCGAACTCCCCCCACACCCAATTTAATATTCTATTAAATATATAATATGACCTATAGAGTTTAATTTGTGTCTCCTTCATTAGGAGTTCATCCACTGGGTCCTGTTTAACCTACTGAGCCCCATTCTTGTAAGAGACTCCCCATTTCCAAGAGCAATCAGTTGTCAAAAAATCCTTAGGAAAAGTTGGTATTCTTGCCCACTTACCCATGTTTATGCTGGGATTTTGTTTGACTTGAGCTTCCATGACTTGTGCATGCTGTCACCATTACTGTGAGTTGATAGGAGTAACTGATCAGATATTTGGGAAAACTGTTTCTTTGTGGTCATCTACCATCTCTGGCTCTTAAAATCTTTCCTCTCTTGCACAAATTTTCCTGAGCCTTGGGAGCCAGTGTCCGAGATGCATTCATCCTCTGTGTAGAGGATGCATTGAAGATGCGTCACATAGAGTTAAGAATTTCACAGACACTCTGCATTTGACCAGTCATGGAACTCTAGTCTCTATCTGTTTCAAAAAGAAGTTTCTTTGATGAGTGGTGGGAGGTACACATTTCTGTAAATATGAGGATGTATATTTAGAATAGAGAAAATGGAACTCTAGTCTCTATCTGTTTCAAAAAGAAGTTTCTTTGATGAGTGGTGGGAGGTACACATTTCTGTAAATATGAGGATGTATATTTAGAATAGAGAAAATGGAACTCTAGTCTCTATCTGTTTCAAAAAGAAGTTTCTTTGATGAGTGGTGGGAGGTACACATTTCTGTAAATATGAGGATGTATATTTAGAATAGAGAAAAACATTATGTTGGTTTAAGTATATAGAAAAAATTGGGTTTTCTCTAGGACCTATCACCTCTCTAGCCATGTGTATTTGACTGTGTTTACAGTAACACACATAAGTTCCTCTCAATGAGAGGGTCTTAATTCCAATTACATGGTTTTGATTACCCCCAAGATAAATGACCACTTCTGCACCAATAGAAATTGTTTGCTTGACCAGTCATTGTTGTGTATTAGGCTTTACAGCTAGGTGGGGCCACTGATTATTTTTCCCCCTTAGCAGCTTACATACTACCTCAGATATCATGAGAACTAGTCTTCAGGAAGAAGGCTTTTAGGTAGTTCCAGCTCAATTGCTCCAAATCCAGTATCCAGAGTATCTCCTGTCTTCAGCAATAGGGTTTTACATTCAAGTTTTTGGGGAAAATCAAGGGCTGTGGCAATAGCCTGTGTTATTTTGGAATTCTTTTGGGCTACACTGACCAACATCTCAAAGAGGAGGTTTCTCCTGCCTGGTGCTATGTTTTTGTTATATAGCCTTCAGCTATACACTTGCGCTCCTGTATACATATTGTGTCTGAATGAATTGTAATGAAATAATTACTCAACTTAGAGAAATGCTTCCTTAATTTTATACATTTCAAACATTTCTAATATTATAATACTTTAAAAAACTATGTTACACATTTTAAAACCACCATTGATTAGCATTTCTGTATCAACTCAAAAGAACAGAAGTTCAGGTTTTATTAAAGTTCTGCATGGAAAGGTACTTGTGTGTTGGTTGTGGGGAGGGTATTATCTTGTTTATACTTTGGTTACAAGTAACCAATGATCAGCATGTGTCAAACAAGAATTGATTCAGAAGGAGGCTATTGCTAGTAGCAGATGAAAGAGAAATAATTGGAAATATTTGTAAGGTACAATCAACTGAACACAGTACTTTTCAAATTTAGCATGGTTGTAAGAGAGGTTACCTGAGAAATTTTGAAATAATACTGAGAGATAGTTTTTTACAGTGAAAAGAGAAACTTAAGAGATTCTACTGGTTAGATATCAGGGAATATCCAGATATGGCTGCCATGTACATTTCAAGGGAGAACTGGATTGAGCAAACAAGACTGAGATCAATGGCTCTCAATAGATATTTTAAGAGCAGGTGAGCCCAGAGTTATGTTTGATCACTCAGGCTGTTTTAGAAGTGAAATTTCATACCATTTCTTTAAGTATTGTGGTAGATAGAAAATATCACTCCTTTATAGATAGCAAGTGTGCTTTCTTTCTTATTTCTATACTGATTTTTTCATTTGACAAGAAAATCATGCCTTCTGTGACCTAAAGATATTTTTCTCATAACTATCGTTGTAAGGTCTTATACTCAGATTAGTCTTCCAAGCCTCTGTCCTGACTGTTACATGTCCTTGCTGCTTTCCATTCCTGTTAGTAGTAAAAGTAATCACATTATATTAAAAGTGAAAATAGTTTTTCAAGTAACCCTGAAATTAGAAATGCCTGAACCAACACAACCATCAGCAAAATAGTGAACAATTCAGTCCTACATATCTCTGTTTTAATGAAAATCAAAACTGAGAAGAAAATGAGTGAGATTATTATAGAGTTTCACAGAAGAGATGTTTTGCATTTCATGAACTGTTTTTCCTTAGTGAAAAGGTCAGGATACTGAAGGACACCAACACACAAAGAACCCATAAACTTTAGTGATTATTGGAGTTATATTCTCCCAGCAGAAGAATCATCATTTATTGTAGAATAGTAATAACCATGCAGAGAAATCCCTCACAAAAATAGCAGTACTTTTGGAGATGATGATGTTATTGCACATACTAAGTCAGTGGAAAGAGTTTCTACCTATGTCTTCCCACATATGCTGCAAACTTTCAGACTCAAATTTGCATTCACAGGAGTAATTAAATTCCTAATGGCTGCTTTCCTTTCTCAAGTTATAAATGCAGTTTGCAATTATTATTAAAACAATATCTTATTTTTCACTAAATTAATATATGCACATGTAAGTGCTTACTTATGATGAAAAGCAACAGCCTGCTATGCAACTTCAATCACATTTTTTAAAGGAATTCATGGGGCTAGAAAGATGACTCAGAATTAAGGCCACTGGCTGTTCTTCCAGAGCACCTGTTCTGGTCCCACTACCCACAGGTGCCTAAGAATCATCCATCACTCTATTTACAGGGGATCCAATGATTTGTCTGGTTTCTACAGGTATTACACACATGTGATATTCTTACCTACATGCAAGAAAAACATAACAGAAAATTTAAAGTAAGTAAATAAAAATTAAATAAATAAAAAGGCATTAATGTTTAAATCTTAATCAACAATACATCTATTATTAAAAAAAATGAATAGGTATTTTAAAAATATTTGTTATTAAAATTATTCTTATTCTTTTCACATATTTTCAATATATTATACTAATGCTACATATTAGAATTTATTAGTTGTTAACTAATTTTAGTTTTGGATAAATTTTAAAATATCTTTGTTCTATCAAAATTTAAAAAAAATTGTAGGTTTTTAGGGATGCATACTAATATAGGAATTTAGTAATTAAAATAATTGGCAGTATTTCTGATTTGTATCTTAAATGCTAGCTGAAGTTGTGGTCTCGAGCCTGTAATGTTGGCAGGGTCTAGTGGAAGGAAGCTAGACTATAGAAGAGGATATTGAGATCCTAACCACCTTCTCTTTCCCTCTTTACCTTCTGAACAACATAATCTAGGCAGTTTTCTTGACTATCATCTCCTCAAAGAGAACAGGGTCAATTACCATGGACTAAAACCCGAGAATCCATAACTCAAATAAGCCATTCTTTCTTTCATCTTCTTCTAGAATAATTTCATATACTTT
>NW_008360303.1:1239632-1247097 GCF_000622305.1 Nannospalax galili
CTCATATGGTATAAAGGGCAGAAGGGCCAAGCAATTCTGTGAAGGTTTTTTTAAAAAATGGCACTAATCCCATTCATGAGGACAGAACATCAATGACTTGCCATAGGCCCTGTTACTTTCTAAAAAAGATTTTATTTTAAATTTATTTTATGTGAGTGTTTACCTGCCTGTATATAAGTGCACCACGTTTGTGAAGTGTCCAAGGAAGCCAGAAGAGGGAGCTGGACCCCTTGGAACTTGAGTTATGGAAGGTTGATAGCTACCATGTGGGTGCTGGAACCTGAACCTGGGTCCTCTGGAAGAGAAGTGCTCTTCACCACTGAGCCAACTCTGAAGTTCTTTCATATTCTTTATCATCAGTAATTTTGTCACAGCAACAGAAGCCTGACAGATACAAACATGTAAAGAAGGATATGGCTCAAAGTGTAAGAGCACTTGATAAACTGAAACAACAGAATAGATCACGAATACACTTTCTACTTTCACATCTCCTCACTCTTGAACCCCTGGCTTTTGTAGTGTCTATTTTTCCCTTTACCATTTAAAATGGCTACTTTTACCTTTTTTTTTTTAACCAAGCCTTAATAGTGATAGTTGCTTTTTTGTCTATTTTGTTTCTTAGAATTAGCTACATAATTTGACAGTCTACAGTAGATTTATAGATAGGGAGACTCTCATCCCTAATGCAAGACATATTGTTTAATTCCTGTGAACTCATGATTAAGGAATACTGGCCTTCAACTCAAATATAATTTGTACATACAATAAAAATTATTGTCAATATATTTGGTAAATCATGTTAACAAGCAAAGAATAAATTCTATCATGCAAAGAACGAGTACACATTTGTGTGTTTTACTTTATTTTATGCAGAGCTACTGTGTATTTTAATTTTCTAAGGTAATCAGCCATCCTACTTAACAATTTTCCATAGCTTTTTCTTCTAGAAACCACTCTTAATTTTTATACCAAACCTCTGCATCCTTGTGCATAAAACACCATTAATATTTAATAAATTATTAGTTTCTTCAATGAAAATGACTACCGTTAAGTAATATTTTCAAGTATATAGTTTTTCTTATAAGAATGAAAACATAGATTTGATTTGATATGTACTACATTTTGGTCTCTGAAAATTTGTAGTTGTCTGTATATCACTGGGGTTACACAGAGATATTATTTTTTTTTTCCAATGTGTTACCACTTGGTAACAAACTCTTCCCCTTGTATTTGTATTTGATTTAATGACTAGTGATGCTTGACTAGATCCTTGAGATCACCTTGCTCTCTTCCTATGACTGTGTTTCCCTTTGCTCTTATTAATATGTGATTATGTGGATGATGGGGATGGAGTGAAGCACATTGATAGCATTATTTAAGTTCTGCCATCTTCCATTATTGGCAATTGTCTGAAATCTGTGAGTGAGTCTCAGGACCTTTACAAAGACAGTCACCCACCCTTATTCATCAGTGGCCAGCTGCCTTCCAAAACTCTGTGAAAATTATGCAAGTTAATAAGAATCCATTGATGATCTATGACCTCTTCACCCTTTCCCATTTCTCTTTTCTCTGCTTCTTTCTCCTTCTCTTTCCCTCCCCTCATCCTCCTTCCCCTTCATCCCCTCCTCTACCCTTTCTTCTGCTCTCTTCTTGTTTCCTATTCCCCCCTCCCTTCTCCCCTGGTTTCCTACTCCTCCTCTTTTCTGTTTCCACTAATAGCAAGTTATCAGATTCTTGGACATCAATATAAATAAATCCAGGTGATTTCCCTTTATCTTTAAACAAAACCAATTTAATCTAAAATATTTTACTGTAGAATTTAGTATTGCTGCATTTTAATATTGTTTTACCACGGTAGTAATTTATAGTCTTGCATATTGTACTAAGAAAAAAATGTTAGTCGTTTTAGATTTTGGACAAAGCAATGTTAAAATGCATGACTATAAACTGTTAGAGTCACTTATGTTTCTCTCTTGTATTCTCTTTGTCCTTATGTCTTAAGCTAACTACATCACTAGTTCCACTTTGCTATGGCTTTTAGTCTACTCTGTTTCCTAGGTATTGTTATCTTACTTTTTTGTGATATTTCATATGAAATTCCAAATTCTGGAGTCAGAAGAACATAATATTATTTCAAGGTCAAGCTCATTTCCTTTATTCTGGATGATCACTGTGCATTTCGGTTAGTATATCAAAGTTACAGTGTCACAGAAACATCCAGTATGAGACAGCACAAGGGTTGCTGAATGAAGAATGAGAAAGCTTGGTTATCAGTTTAAATTGATGATTAGGAAAGTACTTACTAACTCATCCTAATGACCTGTAAAATGAGGCTTAGAGATATTCTTATTGGCTTTTATATAAAACATCACTACGTGTTAAATTTTAACAGTTTTGAAAACTTAATACTTGAATTAATTTCATGCAAATGTTGGCTTTCATAAAAAATGAGTTTTCTATCTGTTACGGTTCACAATTTTCACTAAATTTTTGAATGCCTGTAACAAACTTTTGTTTTTTGAAATTTACCATGAAATTTAAAAAACTCTATAAAAGTGATTGAACAACTTATAGGAGTTCCTTTCATATATTCTGACAGGACTGTGAATTGCATTGTTCTGCAGGACTTCTGTGTATTCCATATGTTCCTAGATTGAAAAATAAATAAATAATTCTTCATATCATTTTCTAGAAAAGCTCAAATTCCTCTTTTATATGCTCATTACTATGGCCAGTGTAGTTCTCTTAATTACATCAACAACATATCGACTTATTTGTGTAGTTGAATTTTGGAATAGTGAGAACAGTTTTTATTTTTCCATTTTTGATCAAATCAGTGGTATAGAAAGGAAGAAAAAATACTTCAAATGGATAGTGTTCAATTAATCAGCCCAGCAGGAGGTAATATGAACAGTAGATCCAAAGGTTCAAAGAATATCTGATGAGCTTTGAAAGAAGGTCTATTATCTATTAAATACTTTTAGCATGTAACTCAGCCATCATGAATGCAAACACTTACCAACTAATTTACATCAACCTTATTAATAATAAATAGAAAAGATTTTATAATACTTCAGTATTTCATCATATTCTTGCTACATTATTATTCAGGTAAAATTATAACTTCAAGGTAACTAGATATTCAAGAGCAAATTCTAAAGTTCAATAGCACTATTGATCTGGCTGTAATTGTACTAGTTCCATGTTTTATTAAATGTAATGCTATCTGCTGCTACTTATTACTTACATGTTAATTGCACTATGGGCAAAATAAGAGAGTCCAGATGTTTCCTAGTACCCCACAGCCCTAACTAAACAGCAAATAAATATTCTTAGTTCATACATGTTAGCTTGTCTTTCAGCAATGGTATAGCAAGATTTCCATAAAAGCAAATGGCCTGAAATCAGCTAGATGAGGCTCAAATATTTTTCATTAGTCAAGTAAATAGCAAGTGTTTTAGTTACTTTTCTGTTTCTGTGATAAAATATGACCAGAGAAGATTACAGAAAGAGAAGTTTATTATTAGGCTTATGGTAGCAGAGGTATGAAAGTCCATCATGGTGAGGGAGGCAAAGTAGAAATCCACCAACCCTTAAGGAAGCAGAGCCAATCTAGAAATCCAGCAGCCCTTAAGAAATCTCAAAACCTGTCTTTCCCGATTGATATGGTTCCTCCAGAATGGCCACACTTCCTAAATGTTTCAAGACCCTCCCCTAACAAAACCAACAAATGGGGACCAGTTGTTTAAATAACTGGAGCCTGGGGCTGGAGAGATGACTCAGTGGTTAGGAACACTGACTGCTCTTGCAGAGGACCAGACACGCACATGGTGGCTAACAACCCTGCAAAACTCCAGTTCCAGGAGATCCAATGCCCTTGACCTCTGAGGGCATTGAATGACATGGGTGCTCTTACAAATATACAGGCAATAAACTCATACACATAAAATACTTTAAAAAATAAATATTTTGAGCCTATGGGAGACATTCTCATTCAAACCACCACAAGATGTATATTTTTTGTGCTGCTGGGGAGCAAGCCCAAAGCCTTGTACATAGCAGTGGCCTGCCCCTGAGCTACATTCCCATTCCATACAAGTTTTAATGAGCATCTGAAAGTGGCATGAGTTAGAAAAACATGAATCATCTCTAAGATCTGTAATTTCAACAATGAACCTGTAAAATTTCTACGAATATGTTGTTTTACACATTGCTTTTTTATTGTTAAATGTTTTTTTATTATTGAGCTTTTTAAATTCCATACATTTCCCAATCAATCCAGACCCCCTCTCCCAACCATGCCTCCTCCCATTACCCCACTGAACCCCATGCATTCTTCATGCTAAGTCCTGTCCATTCAGGTGTTTGTACCCAAATGTCCTTCAGTGTAAATGCATCCACTGGAGTCTAGTCAGCCCATCCAGTGGTCCTACGTAAGTCATAATCTCCCTCACCCAGTGCTTTAAAAAAAAGAAAGAAAACAAAAGCTCTTATATGCATGTACCTTCTGATCCTTAAAGGATTAACTCAAAATGTCAGTGAGTTTTCTCTCAATTTTACTATAAGTTTAAAACCTCCCTAAAAATGAAGGATTCTTTTAAATGGAGCATAGTAATTCACTTAGAAAACATATTCCTCAGAAACAATTTAACCTTGACTGTGTCCTTAGTTGTGTATTTAGTAGTATGTATGATGCTAAGAATTTATAATAACCAAATAGTTCTGATTCACTGAACTTCCTTTTGATATTTGAGAAATTGTAAAAGAAATGCTAAAGAAAGAATGTGAAGTCACTTTTTGGAGATTAAAAAATAGCAAATATGTTTAGTTATTGATTTGTTTATGGAAATTCTGGACATGGAGAAAAAAAATCAATTTAAATAAAACAGCTCCTAACTTCAAAAGTATTTCTTACTACTTTATATATACTTTCCATGACCAGAAAATGCCAACTGGAATCATTGAGAAATGTAATGAAATCATGATGATACTCTTGAGACTTGGTACCACTTTTAGCATGTGCTTCAAATTGTTTAATTAGTACTTAGTAATACTTATCAAATAAGAAATACTCAATGATACACATAGCTTCTTCAGTCATTACACTGCAGTGCACATTACCAGGCAGTTTTAGCTTTACAGTAGATATTCAGAGATTGACCTTTCAGTGATAACCTATACCATGAGACTTTCAGGGCAACCATAGTGTTAAAGATTGTTCACCATGTCTAGGGATCTCACAGGCCAGATTGAGAACAATGCCTGTATTCTCTCTTTGATGTCCAATGACTTACTTGTTTAATGTATACTAGGATGTGAAGCTTATCTTATATTTTTGTTTATTTTATGAAACCCCAAAAGAGATACATTGAAATGCAAACTCAACTTGTAGCAGTTTGTTCCACATTATAACATTGGGGGTGTTCAAAGAACCTTCCTAGACTCTCAAAGACCCAATTAAGCACTCATCATATTTATTGGTCTTATTTTGCCTTGCCTATACTTTAAAGATGTCTAAAATATTTGAAGGATCCCTTGTTTTGCAAAGGGGTGAACTAAGACCTACTTTTGATGAGGTTATTATATATGTAAAGTTCACTGAGATATAAATATTATACATTGCTCCAAATTCTAGATATTACACATTTCTTTGTTTTGTTTTGTTTATTGGGTTTTTTTATTTTTGGTTTTTCTTATGTTATATATTTTATTTTGTAATTATTTATTTAATAACCACATAATTAGAAGAAGCATTTCATCACAACAGCATTGACATATTCAATAACATTTTCCAGAGCTAAGCTGCATCTCTTTAAAAACTGGCTATAATTCTGAGGTTTACAGTTGAATTAATGCAGTTACACAATATTGTGCTCAGTATAACCCCTATAAGACACAAAATTGAATGAGGTTTTAAAGTTTAAAAAAGATCTCCATTGCATTTTAATATACTTAACTTTACATAGGCAGAACTGGCAAAAGAAAGGAGAGAGAGGCTCCTCCCAAGCCCATGAGACTCTGAGGAACAGATCCTCAAATGGACATAAGAGGAAAAATAAATTGATTTATCTGGGCCAACTGTATGGCCTTAAACATCCAAAAGGAAAGTATAACCAAAGATTAAAGGGGCCAATATAAATTATTTTTTTGTCTTTTAGAAGCAGAGTCTCCCTGCAGCCCCAGCTGTCCTGGAGCTCACTATGTAGACCAGGCTGAACCCAAAGAGATCCACCTGCCTCTGCCTCCCAAGTGCTGGGACTACAGGCATGTGCCACCACTCCAGGCTCCAATATAATTTTTTAAGAGTCCATATGTATAGCTAAAGGCTACATAACAAGCAACAATGCCAGTTAGGAGATACCTTCTTTTGAGTTTTTGGCCTTGTGGCCCAAGGGACTCCCAGACAGTAACCCAGCATAGAACTTGGAAATAAACAGCAGACCCCAATCTTATCTGAAGGAATATTGACAACTGATGGCTGCTAGATGAGGAACAGCTGACCCTCCTAAAACAAAGACCTCTAGATAGGCTGACTAGATTCACCAGAATGGCAAGTAGTGGGGAATGGATGGGGATGCTGACAACACAGCAGACAGTAGCAGGGATATCAGAGTATAAGGGCTCTAGTTGTGGGAGGGAGGCTATGGGAGGGTGCCATCTGGGAAGTGGGTGTATAGTTGTAAGATGGTTTGGGATGTTCTGTGTGATATATACACACAGTGAAAATTCAACAAATTAACAAATGGATTATATTTGAGGAGAAATCACAAAAGTTTATGTCATATTAATTAGTAGAGGTGATGAACATTACCATTGAAACCTACCTAATGACTTTATAGACATACACAGGTGCCAAGGATCCAAGTACAAATGATTATGACTAGTAATAATTAGATACATACAGATTAGAGACATGTGTGCCAACATCTCAGTGTTAGTAGCAAAAACAATGAGTCTGTAAGAAACAGTATATTTTAGAATGAAATGTAGATTTTTTTTTTGAGGGTTAAAAACTCATTCAATTTTATGTCTTACAGGGCTTATATTGAGTTCAATATTGTATAACTGTGTTCAACTGTAAACCTAAAATTTACAGCCAATTTTGAAACAGATGCATCTTAGCTCTGGAAATTGTTATTGAATATGTTAAAGCTGTAATGAAATGCTTCTTCTAATCATGTGGTTACTAAATTTTAAAAAATTAAAAAAAAATTCTTCAAAGCATTAAAATTTGCTCATTAATAATTAGTAGATGTGAAAAACATTACCAGTGAAATCTACCTGATGACTTTATATCCATGCTTAGATGCCAAGGAGCTCAAAAATTAACTGACTGTGACTAGTAATAATCAGATATATAGAGATTAGAAGTGCATATGCAAACATCTTAATGTCAATTGCATTAAAAATGAATTTTTCTGTATGAATCTGTGTATTTTAATAATGAAATGGAGATCTTTTTTAA
>NW_008360303.1:1247119-1255056 GCF_000622305.1 Nannospalax galili
CCATATAATTTTATGTCTTAAAGAGTTTATATTGAGTGCAATATTGTATAACTGTGTTCAACTGTAAACCTAAAATTTACAGCCAATTTTGAAACAGATGCATCTTAGCTCTGGAAATTGTTATTGAATATGTCAATGCTGTTGTCATGAAATTCTTCTTCTAATTATGTGGTTATTAAACAAATAATATTTAAAAAGAAAATCATTTTAATGCAAGTAACACAGATATTTGTAGATGTGTCTCTAAGCTCTAAATATCTGATTATTACTAGTTACAATCAGCTACTGTCTGAGATCCTTGGCACTTGAGCATGTATCCATGCTCATTAGTCATTAGGTAGATTTCAATGGTAATGTTTTTCACATCTACTAATTAAAATTAAGCAAATTTTTATGCTTCTTCCTCAAATATAAATCATTCTTAAAATTTATTGGTTTTTTTTGTATTTCATACAGAATATCCCAAACAATCTTATTAACGTATATACCCATATCCTAAGTGGTACCTTCCCATAGCCCCCCTCCCCACTGGAGCCCATACATGCTGTCATCCCTGTTACTATCCACTGTTTTGTCAACGTTCCAAGCCATTCCCCAGTGCTTCTCCATCTGCTGAGTCTAGTCAGCCTAGCAAGATTTCCTTCATTTAGGGAGATCAGCTCTTCCTCATCTAGCAGCTATCAGTTACTGATGATTACTAGTTCCTTTAGATAAGATTGGGGTCTGCTGTTCATTTTCCCAGTTCTTTTCTGTGTTACTGTCTGTGAGTCTCTTGGGCCACCCTGGCCAACAACTCAAAGGAACACATCTCCTCTCTGGAATTGTTTCTTATTATGTAGTCTTTAGCTATACATGTGGACTCTTAAAGAATTATATTGATCCCTTTAATCTTTGGTTACACTGTCTTTTGGGGTATTTAAGACCATGCAGTTGGCCCAGATAAACCATATTATTTTACTCTTAAGGTCGTTTGAGGATCTGTTCCTCAGGGGTCACATAGGCTGGAGAGGAGACCCTGGATCCTTTCTTTTACCAGTTCCATTTATGTGAAGATAAGTCAAAGGTCCTGCTCCATCATGGATGGCTTCACCCTCCTCTTTGTAGACTGGACACTGGTTAAAATCCATTTGGTGGGGTCTTCATGGCCTCCTTGATCAAGAGGACAGGTGACTCCCCACAGTTATAGGACATTTTGAGAGATGCTCCATAGTCCCCTGGAATTTAGTCGACCTTGGAGGGCAAGGAGCAAAAAATGTCCTTAAAGTCACTCGGACCATATTTTATAGGCCTCAAAGTATGACTGTTAAACATCCAAGAAGGGTAGTTCCACCAGCCTGGTACTTTATATTACCATGTGTTATGTAGATAAAGCTTTGACAAAGACCAAAGGTTCTCAGAGAAACCTTGACTAGACATATATTATGTTCCTTGATCTAGTTATATGTATAATTTTCAGTAGGTTGTTGGACTAATATGGTTCCCTCTGGTTTTTTTAAAAGTAGCTAGGCATTCTTTTTCTCTTGCATGGTCTAAACCTTCCACCATGGTTTCCCCATTTAAAGTGCCCCCATTTTTCCCATTTCTCCCTTAATAATACCCTCCTATGGTCCCACCTCTCTTCAGCTACTTCTTTGCTACTTCTTTCCCTTTGTCCTCAAGGTTCATTGAATAACCCTCCAGCACCCCTTCCCTTAAAATAACCCCATTTTTATCTATATTTCCTTTATTTATTTATTTATTTATTTATTTTTTGGTCTTTTTGAGACAGTGTCTCACAGTAGCCGCAGCTGTCCTGGCACTCACTATGTAGACCAGGTAGGCCTTGAACTCACAGAGATCCTCCTGCCTCTGTCTCCTGAATGCTGGGATTAAAGGCATGTGCCATCATGCCCGGCTCATATTTCCCTTATTAATGCCTGTTTCCTACTGTTCTTCTCTTTCAGATTCTTTCATTTCCTTTAACTTCCTGGTTCTTTTTCATTTTCCTGGTTCTTGTTGTTATGTCTGGGTACACACTCACTTATAAGGATCTGGTGCTATGATCCACATATGAGGGAGAACATACGGTGTTTGTTTTTCTGAGTCTCTGTTACTTCATTTATTTTAACAGTTTCTATTTCCATCCATTACCTGCAAGTTTCCTGATTTCATCTTTCTTTACTACTGAGTAAAACTCCATTGTATAAATGATCCACATTTTCATTATCCACTCATCAGTTGAGGGACACTTACACTTAGGTTCCTTCCATCTCTTAGCTATTGTTAAAAGAACAACAAACATGGTTGTACAAGTGTCTGCAATAGGATGAGTTCTTTGGGTATATGCCAAGGAGTGGTATAACTTGGTCAAATGGTAGGTTTGTTTTTAGTTTTTAAGAGTTCTCCACACTGCTTCCCATAGGGGTGAATAAGTTTGCAATCCTACCAGCAGTGAATGAGCATTCCCATTTCCCCACATCCTCTCCAACATTTGGTATCATTTGTTCTCTTGATCTTAGTAAGTCTGACTGGGGTAAGATGAAATCTCAAATTGGTTTTAATTTGCATTTCCCTAAATACTAATGATGTTGAACACCTTTAAAGATGCTTCTTAGCCATCTTCATTTCTTCTTTTGAGAACTCTCTGTTCAGCTCCTTAGCCCATCTTTTAACTGGGTTACTTCCTTTTTTCATTCTATGTTTTTTGAGTTTGTTATTTATTATGGATGTGTTGCTGGTTGAAGATTTTCTCCCATTCTGTGGGGTTTCACTTCACTTCCTTTGTTGCTTCTTTTGATGTACAGAAAGTTTTAAGTTTAATGTGGTACCATTTTTTAATTCTTGACCTTGTTTACTGAGCAGTTAATGTCCAGTTTAGAAAATCCTTTTCTACACCAATATCTTGAGGGTTATTGACAATGTTTTCTTCTAATAGTTTCATAATTTCAGGCTTCACTTTGAGGTCTATGATCCATTTGGAGTTGACTGTTGTGAAAGGTGATAGATGGGAGTTTAGTTTCATTCTTCTGCAGGTAGAGATCCAGATTTGCCAACACCATTTGCTGAAAATGCTGTCTTTCTTCCAGTGAATGTTCTTGGCCACTTTGTCAAATATGAGGTGGCTAAAATTGCATTCACTCTTATTTAGGTCTTCAATTTTGTTCCATTTATGTACAGGTCTATTTTTGTGCCAATACCTTGTTGTTTTTATAACTATAGATCTGTAAAACAGTTTAAAATCTGATATAGTAATCCACGCTGCATTGCTCTTACTCCTCAGTGTTGCTTTGGCTGAGTGTGGGAGACAGGCTTGAGCCTAGGGTGAAAGTCTTATTGACAACCACACAGAAGGCCCGAAGCAATGGCCCAACCACTGGAGCCACAAGAAATGCCTTGTGACATTTGCTCCCATTGGCAGATTATGAGACTGATGCCTAGAGCTTTCCACTCTGTAATCACCACACTTGGAATCCAAATTGCAACACTTAGATATTGCAACAGTCAGGGTCATGTGGTTTCCAGGAATCCAGGCTCTGTAATCTGAAACCCAGCATGCTAATGAGGCATCCTACCCCGTCTTCTGTGATAGGACGTTAAGTCTGTTATGCTAATAGGATGCTAAGACTGTTGTGCTAATAACTATCCTACTTCCTGTACTGTGATAGGACACTAAACCTGTTATGCTAATAAGGTATCCTACTTGCTGTTCTGTGATTGGACCACTACCCCTATATAAGCTTGTGCCTTCCTGCAAGAAACCAGACCTGCATCACTCAACCTGGTCTCCTGTGTCTGAATGCGGCTCTGCTGACACAGTCTCCTCACCAGCCCTGGGGTCTGGGACCGGGTAGAAGCAGAGACCACAGGAGGCAGCACACGGCAAGCAGAAGAGCTGCCTCAGCACCAGGCAAGTAGAAAAGTGGCCTCAGCCCAGGGCAGGCAGAAGAGTGGCCTCAGCCAAGGGCAAGTGGAGGAGCAGCTTCAATGCCCATGAGAACGAAGGAGCGGCACCCACGAGAACAGAGGAGCGGCTGCCGCTGGTGGTGACCACAGTTGGCGCCCAACGTGGGGCTCACAAAGACCAACCCCACAGAGTTGTAACATTCGGAGCTTAACACTTGGGACTCCCAATGCCCCCTTTGCCAGTGATTCTTCCATGGGTCCTCACTGCTTTCGTTCTCCTGTGCTTCTTCTGGCTCGCAGTCTTTGGTTTGAGGTGTCATCCCTGTCTCCACAGATCGTTTTCTTGAATGGCTCCTGAGTCCTTCTGGGTATGTCTTGCAGGGTGAGTGACCTCCAGTATGGGGAATAGTCATCCAGCTGATGCCAGCTCCTGTGCTGCTGCATTGGTTTCTCTCCTCAGGAGTAGGCAAATTAGGGTAATAGAGAAGGAAGTAACTAAGGTATTAGATGAAGTGCTACCTCTTGCTCCTTTGTTTACAGATTCCTGCTGTTGGGATCCAGATCAATGGGTTCATGTGCTATTCATTGCCAGAAAGAGAGAAGTCAGGGTGGGGCATCCATTATCTGGGCTGTTCTACCCCACTGTGACTGCCATTCTGGCCTCACTTTGGGGAGTTCCCCCCAATGCCCCTGAGCAGAATAATCTCATACTGAAAAACAGATAAACAAATAAAACAACAGGATAGTGGGCATGGCTTGTCCCACTTGTTTCCATTCAAAACCACACTAACTGATTTCTGATGTGGAAACGATGACTGCTGATAATGAGGTAAAAAGAGGAATTAGTGTTTGAGGGTCCCTTGATGTAAAACAGGAAGTCAAGGTCACCCCTGCCCCTCCATTATGGGGTGGTGGCTACCCTCTGCCATCTTATATTGGCCTTAATGAAAAACAGGAAGTTAAGGTAGCCTCCACTCTGACATTACAGGGTGATGGCTACTTTCCACCATCTTGCACTAGCTCTAAGGACATTTTCCCCCAGTCCATCTACCCCTCACTTCCAGAGGAGGACTGGAAGCCCCTCCCACCTAGGCCCCTCTCCTATGATACAATGGGTGATTTTCCACAGTTTTTCCTGGTTACAGTCAATCAGGGACTACAGAACCCTAATGTCTGGAATCCATATTCTCACGATACTTTAAAAAAGCTGCTTAAGGATGGCATTCATTCTCCTTGGTTTGGTCAGCTATTAGATACAATCAGCTTTTTGGCCAACACTCCCTATGACTGGCAGATTATTGCCCGTACCATCTACAGGGAGGTGATTTTCTCTTATGGAAGGATGCTTATCAGAATGTATGAAAACAACAGGCAGAGAGCAACAGAAATGCCAATGTCCAAAACATTGGGTTTGATGCCTTGGTAGGGCATGGCACTTTTGAAACCCCACAATCCCAGGCACAGGGACCTCCTTGCTACTTTGAACAAGTGCAGCTTTGTGCGCTCCGTGCTTTCTGAAGTATGCCAACTTGTGAGGATGCCAAATTGACCAGATTGATACAAAAACCAGGTGAGCCTTTCTCTGACTTCATTGAAGGGTGTCAACAAAGCGTTAATAGGAAAACCAGTCATCAGGGAGCTGCAGATGCGAAGGCAAAGAATCTCGACTCTCACTGGTTGGCATGGAGTTGTCAAAACCTGCTCTTAAGAATGCTCGCCATCTTGAGGGAGGGAGCTCTTGATACAATGACCCCCTGAGCCATTCTACTTTGCCTTGATGTTTCTGGAGTGATATCAATATGCTATATATACCTCACCTTTAAAAATGAAAAAAGAGGTAGATGTGGGAGACAGCCTTGAGCCTAGGGTGAGTCTTATAGACAGCCATACAGCAGGCCTGAGGCAATGGCCCGACCACTGGAACCACAAGGAATGCCTTGAGACATTTGCTTTCATTGGCAGATCATGGGACAGATGCCTAGAGCTTGCCACTCCCTAATCACCACCCTTGGAATCCAAATTGCAACACTAGACATTGCAACAGTCAGGGTCATGTGGTTTCCAGGAACCCAGGCTCTGTAATCTGAAACCCAGTATGCTAATGAGGCATCCTACCTGCTATTCTGTGATAGAACGTTAAGTCTGTTATGCTAATAGGATTTTAAGACTGTTATCCTAATAAGGTATCGTACTTCCTGTACTATGATAGGACACTAAACCTGTTATGCTAATAAGGCATCCTACTTGCTGTTCTGTGATTGGACCACTACCCCTATATAAGCTTTTGCCTTCCTGCAATAAACCAGACCTGCATCACTGAACCTGGTCTCCTGTGTCTGAATGCGGCTCTGCTGACATAGTCTCCTTACCAGCCCTGGGGTCTGGGACTGGGGAGAAGCAGTGACCACAGGAGGCAGCACAGGGCAAGCAGAAGAGCTGCCTCAGCACCAGGCAAGCAGAAGAGCGGCTCAGAGCAGGGGAGCAGCCTCGACGCCCATGAGAATGAAGGAGCGGCACCCACAAGAACAGAGGAGCAGCTGCTACTGGTGGTGACCACATCCGAGGTCTTTCATGCTTCCATATGAATCTTAGGAATTGTTTCCAATTCTGTGAAGAATGTCATGGGATTTTGATTGGCATTGCCTTGTATCTATGAATGGCTTTTGGTAGAATGGTCCTTTTCATAGTATTAATTCTTCCAGTCCATGAGCATGGGAGGTCCTTCCATCTTCTGATTTCTTCCTCAATGTCTTTCTTTAAACATTTAAAATTTTCATTGTAGAGCTCTTGAATGTCTTTGGTCAGGATTATTCTGAGATATTTTAATTTTTTTGAGGCTATTCTGAAAGGGCAGCATTTGGAACCATTTGTTCTCTTGATCTTAGGCAGTCTATATATATATATTCTGCAGAGTTTTGTAGATTAATTATGTAACCTGTCACTTTACTGAAAGTGTTAATAATTTCTAGAAATCTAGGAAAGGTTAATCATTTCTGGCATCTCAGATATGATATCCTCTATAAAATTGATAATTTGGTCTCTTCCAATTATTACTCTTTTAATTTCCTTCTAGTCTTATTGTTCTTTCAAGTGTTTCAAGCACTTATTTTAAAGGAGTGGAGATAGTGGACAGCTTTGTCTGGTTCCTGATTTTAATGGGAATTCTTCCAGTTTTTCTCAATTTAGAATGATGTTGGCTGTGGATTTGTTGTATATGGCTTTAATTATGTTACAGTATGTTGCTAGACTCCAATTCCCTCTAGGACTTTGAACATAAAACCCATGTTAAATTTTGTCAAAAGCCTTCTCTGCATATATTGAGATGACCATGTTTTCTTCTCTTTGAGTCCATTTATATGATTCATGACACTTATTGACTTATGTATATTGAACCATCCCTGCATCTCTGGAATAAAGACAACTTGATCATGGTGGATGATCTTTTTTATGTGTGTCTGTATGCAGTTTGCAAGTATTTATTTGAGAATTTTTGCATCTATATTAAGGATATGGGTCTATAGTTTTCTTTTTTGGTTGTATTTTTTTATTTATTTAACAACCACATAATAAGAAGAAGCATTTCATTACAACAGCGTTGACATGTTCAATAACAATTTCCAGAGCTAAGATGCATCTCTTTCAAAATTGGCTGTAAAATTTTAGGTTACAGTTGAATTAATACAGTTATACAATATTGTACTCAGTATAAACCCAATAAGATACAAAAATTAAATGAGGTTTTAACCTTTACAAATGATCTCCATTTCTTTGTTACAATACAGTTTCATACAGAAAAAATCATTTTAATGCAATTAACCCTAAGATATTTGCACATGTGTTTCCAATCTCTACATATCTGATTATCACTAGTCACAGTCGGTTACTTTCTGAGATCCTTGGCATCTGAGCATGGATATAAAGTTATTGGGTAGCTTTCAGTGGTAATGTTTTTCACATCTACTAATTATTAAGGAGCAAATTTTTATGCTTTGAAAAAAATTCTTAAATTTTTTAAAATTCAATAACCACATGGTTAGAAGAAGAATTTCTTTACA
>NW_008360303.1:1255138-1305899 GCF_000622305.1 Nannospalax galili
GTTTCACAGTTGAATTAATACAGTTATACAATATTGAACTGAGTATAAACCCTGTAAGATATAAAATTGAATGAGTTTTTACCCTTTAAAAATATATCCATTTCATTTTAAAATATGCTCTTTCTTACATTTTTAATGCTACTAACACTTAGCTTTGCACATGTGTCTTTAATCTCTATGTATCTGATGATTACTAGTCACTGTTAGTTACACTCAGATTCTTAGTACCTGAGTATGGACATAAAGTCATCAGATAGATTTCACTGGTAAGGTTTATCAGCTCTACTATTTAACATGAAGTAAATTTTTATTCTTCCCCTTCAAATATGTCCTTTTTTATTTGTTGATTTTTCTGTGTATATATCATACAGAACATCCCACACAATCTTATTAATCTATGTAACCATTTCCCAAATGGCACCCTCCCATAGCCTCCCTCCTCCCACATACTGGAGCCCATTTACTCTGTCATCCCTGTTACTCTCCCCTGCACTGATGGCACCCCCCAGCCCTTCTCTAGTGCTTGTCTGTCTGCTGAATCTAGTCCACCTATCTAGAGATCCTTGTTCTAGGAAGATCAGCTGAACCTCATCTAGCAGCAATCACTTGTCAGTATTCCTTTAGATAAGATTGGGGTCTGCTGTTAATTTTCCCAGTTCTTTGTGGGCTTACTGTCTGGGAGTCTCTTGTGCCACTTTGGCCAACAATTCAAAGGAAGGTATTTCCTGTCTGGCTTTGTTTCTTGTTATGTAACCTTTAGCTATACACGTGGACTCTTAAAAATTATATTGGCCTCTTTAATCTTTGGTTATACTTTTGTTTTGGGTGTTTAAGACCTTACAGTTGGCCCAGGAAAAACAATTTATTTTTACTCTTGAGGTCATTTGAGGATCTGTTCTTCAGGGGTAACATGGACTTGGGAGGAGCCCCTGACTCCTTTCTTTTACCAGTTCCATCTATGTGAAGATAAGTCAAACATCCTGCTTGTCCATGGCTGGCTTCACTTGGAAGCATGAATAAGATGTTTCCTCTTAGTAGACCCTCATTTCATAGACTGGACACTGGTTCAAGTCCATCTGGTGGGGTCTCCATGGCTTCCTTGCTCAAGAGGACAGGTGACTCACCACAGTTACAGGACATTTTGAGAGATGCTCATAGTCCCTGGAACTTAGTTGACCTACTAAGGCAAGGAACAAAAACTGTCCTTTATGTCCCTCTGACCAAATTAGTATAGGCCTCAAAGTATGGCTGTTAAACATCCAAGAATGTTAGTTCCACCAGGCTGGTACTGTTAATTACCATATACCATGTAGATAGAGCCTGGGTAAAGACCAAACGCTCTCAGATAAACCTTACCTAGGCATATATTACATTCATTGTTCTGGTTGTATGTATAATTTGGCAGTAGGTTGTTAGCCTAATATGGTTCCCTCTGGTTTTCTAAAACTAGCTAGGCATTGTTTATCTCTCACATTGTCTAACCTTTCCACCATGGTTTCCCTATTTAAGGTGCCCCCGTTTTTTCCCTTTCTCCCTTAATAATACCCTTCTCCTATGGTCCCACCTCTTTTAAGCTCCTTCTTTCCCATTATCCCCTAGGTTTCTTGTATAACCTTCTCTCCCTGCTCCACTTAAAATAACCCCATTATTATCCATATCTCCCTTGTTAACAGGTGTTTTCTACTGTTCCTCTCTTTCAGATTCTTCTTTTCCTTTACTTCCCTGGTTCCTCTTCATTATCCTGGTTCCTGTAGTTATGTCTGGATACATATTTACTATAAGGATTTGGTTGTAGGATCCACATATGAGGGAGAACATATGCCTTTTTTTCTCAGCCTGTGTTACTTCACTTAGTATAACAATTTCTAGTTTCACCAATTTACCTGAAATTTTCAAGATTTCATCTTTTTTTACTGCTGAGTAAATTTCCATCGTATAAATTAGCCACATTTTCATTATCCAGTTATCAGTTGAGGGACACTTAAGTTGCTTCCATCTCTTAGCTATTGTGAAAAGAGCAACAACAAACATGGATGTACAAGTGTCTCTGCAACAGGATGAGTTCTTTGGGTATATGCCAAAGAGTGGTATAACTGGGTCAAATGGTAGGTTCATTTGTAGTTTTTTAAAGAATTCTCTGCACTGATTTCCATAGGTGTTGAACTAGCTTGCATTCCCACCAGCAGTGAATGAGTGTTCCCCTTTCTGCACATCCTCTCCAACATTTGGTTTCCTTTGATCTCTTCATCTTAGCCAGTCTGATTGAGGTAAGATGAAATCTTAAAATAGTTTTAATTTGCATCTACCTAATTACTAGTGATGTTGAACACCTTTTAAGATGCTTCCTAGCCATCTTTATTTCTTCTTTTGAGAAAACTCTGTTCAGCTCCTTAGCCCATCTATTAATTGGGTTACTTCTGTTCTTGATACTGTGTTTTTTGAGTTCGTTATATATTCTGGATGATAAACCTCTATCAGACATGTCACTGGTGAAGATGTTATCCCATTCGGTGCATTTTCTCTTCACTTCCTTGGTTGCTTCTTTTGATGTGCAGAAGCTTTTTAATTTGATGAGTTCCCATTTGTTAATTCTTGACCTTGTTTCCTGGGAAGTTGATGTCTGGTTTAGAAAATCCTTTCCTGCACCTATATCTTATAGGCTATTGCAAGTGTTTTCTTCTAACAGTTTTAGAGATTCAGGCTTCACATTGAGGTTTTTCATTCATTTGGAGTTGACATTTGTGCAAGGTGAAAGATGGTAGTTTAGTTTCAATCTTCTATAGGTGGTGACCCAGTTTTGCCACCACCATTTGCTGAACATGCTGTCTTTCCTCCAGTGAAATTTGTCAAATATCAGGCCAAATATTTGTCAAATATGAGGTGGCTGAAATTGAATATACTAATATTTGGGTCTTCAATTTTGTTCCATTGATCTATAGGTCTATTTTTTGCTGTACCATTTTGTTTTTATGAGTATAGCTCTGTAATACAGTTTAATATCTGATATAGTAATCTCCCCCACATTGCTTTTAGTGCTCAGGGTTGCTTTGGCTATCTGAGGTCTTTTGTGGTTCCATATGAATCTTAGGATGTTTATTTCCAATTCTGTGAAAAATGTCATGGGGATTTTGATTGGCATTGCATTGAATCTATAAATGGCTTTTAGTAGGATGGTCATTTTCACAATATTAATTCTTCCAATCCTGAGCATGGGAGGTCCATCCATCTTCTAATGTCTTCCTGAATCTCTTTCTTTAAGGAACTAAAATTATCTCTGTAGAAATCTTTAATGTCTTTTATCAGTTTTATTTTGAGATACTTTATTTTACTTTCTGCAGCTATTGTGAAGGGGAATTTTCCCATGTACTCTTTCTCTGATTGCTTGTTATTGGAATATAGAAAGGCAACAGACTTTCATAGATTAATTTTGTAACCTGCCACTTTACTGAATGTGTTAATAATTTCTAGGAGTTTTCTGGTGGAATTTTTGATGTCTCTTAGATATAATATCATATCATCTTCTAAAGGGGATAATTTAATCTCTTCTTTTGCAATTATTACTCCTTTAATTTCTTTCTCTTGTCTTACTGCTCTTGCAATTTGGTTGTATTTTTACCTGGCCTTTGTATTAGAGTGATTCTGGCTTCATTGAAGGAATTTGAAAGTTCTCCCTCCATTTCTATCTTTTTGAATAAATTCAATAGTATTGGATGTAGATCTTCTTTAAATGTCTTGTAGAATTCTGCTGTAAATCCATTTGGTTCTGGGATTTTTTTACCTGGAGGTTTTGTATTACTATTTCAATTTCCTTATGTGTAATGGGTCTGTTTGAGCTGTTGAACTCTTCTTGGTTTAGTTGGTGGTTCCCATGCTTTTAGATACGCATCCACTTCTTTCAGGTTTTCAAATTTAGTAGCATAAACGTTTTTAAAGTATTCCCTTATAATTTTCTGGATCTCTTTGGTGGCTGTTGTGATGTTTCCCCTTTAATCTCTGATTTTGTTGATTTGGAGGTTCTCTTTCCTTCTTTTGGCTAACTGGGCTAACAGTCTGTCAATCTTGTTTATCTTTTCAAAGAACGAGCTCTTGATTCATTGATTCTTTTAATTGTTTTCTATATTTCTATTTCATTAAGTTTTGCTCTGACCTTTGTTATTTCTTCTTTTCTGCTGGGTTTGGATTTCATTTGTTGTTGCTTTTCAAGTGTCTTGAGTTGCAATGTTATGTCGTTCATTTGTGTTTTTCTGATTTTTTTAATGAAGGCACTTAAAGCTATTAACTTCCCTCTAAGGGCTGCTTTCAACATGTCCCAGAAATTTTCTTGTGTTGTATTGTCCTTTTCATTTAATTCCTGGAATACTTTTATTTCTTTCTTAATTTCTCCTTTGACCCATTCATCCTTCAGAAGTGTGTTGTTTAATCTCCATGTGTTCATGTAGTTACGAGGGTTTCCTCCTCTGTTGATTTAAAGGTTTATTGCATTTTGGTCTGATAGAATACATGCAATTATTTCAAACTTTTTGTATTTGTGGAGGCTTGTTTTGTACCCCAGTATATGGTTGATTTTGGAGAAAGTTCCGTGGGGCACTGAATAGAAAGTATATTCTTTAGTGCTTTGGTGGAATATTGGGTCGATGTCTGTTAGGCCTATTTTGATATTATTTAATTCAGATGTCTTTCTGATACTTATCTGTCCTTTTGACCTATCTAATGGAGACAATGTGGTACTGAAGTCCCCTACTATTAACATATTTGATTTAATCTGGATCTTAATGTCCTATTGTACTGTTTTTATGAAGTTGAATGCACCAGAGTTTGGTGAATATATGTTAATGATTGTAATATCTTCTTGAACAATTATTCCTTTGATCAAAATGAATTGCCCTCTTTATCTCTTCTGATTAGTTTTAGTTTAAAGTCTATTTTGTCAGATATTAGAATTGCCATGACTCCTTTTTTTTAGTACCACTCATTTGATTTTTTTTTCCTTCCTTTTACCCTAAGGTAGTACCTGTCCTTGGAAGTGTGATGAGTTTCTTGCAGACAACAAAGGGATCAGTTTTGTTTCTTAATCCATTCAAATAGTTGAATGGGAGTGCAGTCCATTAATATTTAAAGTTATTAATGAACGATATGTATTGATTCCGGTCATTTTTATTTCTGTTCACATTCTTGCTGTAGCTGTGCTTTTCATATTTTTACCTTCATTAAGTTTCCTTCTGTAACCCCTTGTGTATAGTTGTTCCTCTCTTCAGCTCTTTGTACTGCTTCAAGCTCTCTGAAAGGCTAGTTTTTAGCAATGAATAGACATTTTAGCTGGGTAAAGTAATCTGGATTGGCATCTGTAGTCATTTAGAGCTGGGACTGCTATGGTCCATACTCCTCTGCTTTCATAGTTTGCACTGAAAAGTCACCTGTTATTCTGAAGGGTTTTCCTTTACATTTGACTTGTTTTTCTTTTGCAGCATTCAATATTCTTAGTTCTGTATATTTAGTGTTTTATTATGATGTGCCACGGAGAGTTTCTTTTCTGGTACTGTCTATTTGGTGTTCTGTATGCTTCTTGTATTTGTATGGGCATGTCTTTCTTTAATTTTGGGAAATTTTCTTCTACAGTCCTGTTGAAGATCTTCTCCATACCATTATCCTGAGATTCTTCTCGTTCCTGTATGCCTATGATTCACAAGTTTGGTCTTTTTATGATGTCACACAATTTTTGGAATCTGTGCTTGAGTGGTCTAATTCGACCACTATATCTTCCAGTCTTGATTTTCTGTTTTCCATTTCATTCATCCCGTTGGTGAGGCTTTCTTTTCTCATTTCTAATTGGCTTACTGAGTGTTTCACTTTCTTCTTCATTTCAGCCTGAGTATTCTTCAATATTTCCTACTCTTTCCTGAATTCATTCAGATGTTTATACCTATTATCTTTCGGTTCTTTGATTTTTTTTTGTTTGTGTGTTCTTTAAATAACCTTATTCTTTTATCACGTTTATAATTTTTCTTTTCAGTTCTATGTCCTGTGTTATCTCTAGGGGGTTCTCATTGTACTCCTTTACAGGACTGTTGATACTTGGTGGGGGTATATTATTTGGGTTTTTTATGTTATTTTTTTGCTGTGACTTTGACATGTGAATTTCTTTTGTAGTTTCTGATTCTTGTGTGAGACTCAAGAATTCCTTTGTTGAGTTTAGGTCTGTGTCTTATTGTAAAATTTCTGTGCCTTTGTGGTTTACTGGTTGGGCATGAAAAGCTGGTTGGTCAAGGCTTCAGGTTCTCTCTTTTGATTTTGCATTGGAGTGGCCAAATTGCTTTCATCTTGTGGTTCAGGAGTTCCCAAAGTGGCCCAGTTCAGGTATCTAATGCTCTCAAACTTTCTCATAAGTTCTGGATCCCTCCAGGAAAGATGCTGGCCTCAGGAATTTGGGGACTGGACTGGCCTGGGACCAAGGCTCAGGAAAGATGCTCGCCCCAGGCAGATGGTGACTGTGCTGCACAGGAATACAAAGGGAGATGGGTTGGATAAAGGAGCTGAGGGCTCCCAAGGACTACAGGGAGTAATTGGTTTAGTCTGTATGCAAAGGATCAGATATCAGTGGGAAGTCTGAGCAAAGAGGTTAGTCCAGAGGTCTGGGGTGCCAGTGCCCAGGCTAGGAGGAGAGATGAGATGGGGAAGCTGGAATAGTGAATAAAGCTGGGAAGGTTGAGGCACAGTGGGCACCACCAAACTTACCCAGGAAAGGTGCTAGCCCCTGGAAGCTGGTGACTCTTCCACCCAGGGATACAAATAGTGCATTATACATTTGTATGTGAACTGTAGCCACAAATTTAGAATTGGATTAAGTTTCTCATTATACCCAAAGTAAATGTGCTTAGGGAGTAAAAGAATATCACAGATGGCATTTTTAAGTTCAGTACCTAAATTTTGGTTTGTAAAAGTTATACAAACTGATAAAAACAAAAAATGCCATTGTTAGGAAAGAAACATTGAAAAAGTAACAACTGAATTTTTCCTGAAGTTCAGTGTCATGGCACCACCTTAGCTTTCTTATCAATGCTTATTTTTCCCAAATTCATTTCATCTTTTTCAAATCAAAGTCTTCCATTAGATTGTTATCTTAAACTTTATTTTTGAATTTCAGGGACTATTTAGACATTCAGATATGTACTAGGATAACATTAATATGATGTGCTTTATGCCATTTATAAATTTATAAAGCAGAAAGGAAAAGCTGGATGTAGTGACACATACCTTTAATAACAGTACTTGGGGGTCAGTCAGATGGATCTCTGTAAAATCGAGGCCACCTGGTTTACATAGTGAGTTCCAGGCCAGCTGGGCCTCAGAGAGACCCTGTCTTAAAAAACAAATACAAAACAAAGCAAACAAACAAACAATAAATCCCAGAAAAAATAAAGTAATTGAATCTGTGTGTAGTATGAAATACTTTCTGTTTGCCTTCTTAGCCTACCACAGATAAAAATACACACAACCCTGACACCACCATCCCACATTCAAAGAAACAATCTCTAACTCACAAAGCAACTTGATTCCTATCTTACCTTCTAATGAAAATTTGTGTGCAGACTATGGTGATGCCAGATGACTATTACATACTCAAAGGGACTGCAGTAGATAATTTTAACATAAGAATTCTTATAAAAGATGATGGTGCATCTATACTCCTCCACCCTCTACCCCCATGATAATAATAGAGACACCCTGTCTTTTATGTAGGTATTTTTCTTTGTAGGAAAGTGTCTGTCCTTGGAGTATAATCTTTGGTCACTGGGGATTATAATAAATGTGCCTCTAAACTCTATTACCATTAGAATAGGAACAAATTGCTCTGGGGAAATTCACGATTTCTAACTTCCCAGCTTTCTTATTATTCAATAATCCTTGAATCCTTAGTGCTTCTTGCTTAAAAAGCCCATATATTAAGAAACATAAAATTACTCTTTGAGCATCAGGCCCTGACAGGAGTCTATAACAGGAGGACATATTGACATACTGGGTTAATGACTTAGTGATTCTACAGATACACTTTATATTTTTCCAATTTTTGCACTATAAATTCCATTACAATATAAAATCTATAAATTAAATAAATTGAAATTAATATCAATTACAAACGTAGAGTATCAGCATTTTCCCTGATTGATAATTGATAATAATTCCCATTACATTCATTCATGTGCACAAAAATGTACATATAAAATTAGACTAGAAGAAAGAAATGAATATTTTCACGATAATGGAATAATAGATGTTTGAGTAAATAAGCATGTCTAACCTGATTTAAACATTGCACCATGCAGCCCTGTGTCTAGAAATTACACTCAAACTTTCATAGCGGAGTTACACTTTGTAAGAATGACTTTTATAAAATGGACATAATTTAGACTAAGACCTTTTAACTATCCATGGCAAACTCCCTGACTATGTGCTCCTGGGTCTGGTGAACTCGTCGCCTTAACACATTTCCTTGGCAACTTCAATTTGGTACTCCACACAAAAATATAGTGAATGAATGTAAGTATGCTTCTTAATTAACATATCAACACTCTGAAAGACGGTACACCTGTCTTCATTGCACACAGTAAAGACTGGGATGATGCTTAACCTTGTGTGAACTAGATATTCTAGAATTAAGAATTAAAAGGCAGGATAGTCTGTTAAAAAAATGGTCGATACAAATTTGTACTTTCCCAATTGAAGTAGAGAAACAATTTTGAATAAAATCATGGATAAGACCTGACTTGACACAGTTCCAGACACAACTCCAGTAGCATAGTTACATGAAACAAGGTTCCAACAAATATCTGGTGGAGTGAATGAGTGTCCTCTGATATTGGGCCTACACATAAAAACTAAATTAAAGAGTCAAGTTTTTTTTTTCATTCAGGTAACTATTATAAAATTTTTGGAATATGTCTACTAATCATTGATGAATTTAGTCCACTAAAATTTTACCAAAATATTTAGAAACGAATGTTTATCCCATAGTTAGATTGCTTAGAGATGTTGGTCAAAGATCATTTCCCTGTATTCTTGCTAATGAATATTTATATGACTGAGGTCTTCAGGTGGAAAGATGATTGTTACTTCAGGACTGATAGATGTATTTATCCTACAGGTATGTATCATGCTCTAGCACCATATGGTCAATATGTGAAAGAGGACATCCTAAAGAAATTATGTAAATCATATGTAGAAGATGGCAGAGTTTTGTCACTCAGAGTCCCTGAAAGAGAAGAAAGGAGATGCCATCTACTTTGCTAAGGCACTCAGCATTGTTACAGCAATGAGATACCATGGTGGGGCTAAGTTACTAATATCCTTAGTTCTATTATAATGACAAACAGGTTTGCCCTGATATACTTAGAAGATTAAAAGAAAAAAAGTGAGATTATCTTTTTCAATTTCTGTGAAGAATTGCATTTGAACTTTGATGGGGATTGCATTGAATCTGTATACTGTTTTTGGTAGGATAGCATTTCTACAATACTAATTCTGCCAATCCATAAGGATGTGAGGTCTTTCTAAATCCTATCTTTTTCAGTTTCTTTCTTTGAAGCCTTAAAGTTTTCATTGTACAATTTTTTCACTTCCTTGAGTAGATTTTTTCCAAGGTATTATTTTGGTATTCTTATGATGTTTATTTTTCTTTTATGCCTATTTTTTTGTGAATTTTGTACAATAAAATATAATCATATTAAAATCTACCCCTGTACCTGCACCATTCTTTCTTATTCCCCAACAAATTGCTGTACTCTGATTTTAGAGTTTTCCAGGCACTTACTCATACCTACTTACTCATACCTATGACATGGACAAGTCCCATGGAAGCTCAAGTCAGGGAAAATCCCAACGTAGACTTGACGGAGTGAGTAAGAAACCCCAACTTTATCTGAAAACTATTCACAACTGATAACTGCTGTGAAGGGGAGACTCACTTTCATTTAAAGCTGGTAATCTTAGTAAGTTGACCAAGCTCCAGTGGATGAATCCACTTAGAAGGGCATTTGGGAACAAAATCCTGACTCCAGGATATTTTTTGACGTTAATGTAAATGGGATTCTGTCCATGATTTTTTTTTCTAGGTATGACTGTTGTTATTATATAGGAAGGATACTGATCTGTATATATTCATTTTGTATCCTACTACTTTGCTGAATATTTTTATCAGCTATAGTTTCCTATGGAAGTTGTTTGGTTCTTTAATGTGTAGAATTATATCATCTGCAAATGAAGTGTTTCTATACATAAAAGATATTTTGACTTGTTCCATTCCATAAATATTCTCTTAATAACATTCTTTTGCCTTGCTCTACGTAAGTCTTTATGTACTTTATTGAACAAGAATGGACATGCTGCCCTTGTTCCCAACTTTAGTGGAAATATTTGAACTTTTCTCCACTGACCTTTATTTTTGGTGGTGGCTGATTGTATATTCATCTTATTATGGTGAGATATGTCCCCTATATTCCTAAAATCTACATGACTTTTACCATTAACAGATATTGGATTTTTTCCAAAGACCTTTTCTGCATCAAATGTGATGATTATATGGTATCTCTCCTTAAATCTATTTATGTGATGGATTATATTTCCTGATTTACAAATGTTGAACCATCATCACATCTCTAGTATGAGGCCACCTTAATCATGGTAAATGATCTTTTTGACATGATATTGAATCCGGATTGCAAACATTTTATTGAGAATTTTGCATCTAGTTTCATCTGGAAGATTGATCTATAATTTTCTACTGGTTTGTGTCTATATCTGGTTTAGGTATCAGTGTAAATTTGGATTTACATTTAAAAAGAAATCACACTGAAATCCAAAATAACCCTGAATAGCAAACATAATCCCAAAGGTACCACCATCCCTGACTTCATATTGTACTACAGAAGCAGGCAGATCTCTGTGAGACTCAAGCCAGACTGGTTTACATAGTGAGTTCCAGGTCAGTTGGGGCTGCAGGGAGAACATGTCTCAAAAAGACAAAGGCATAATAATAATAATAATAATAATAATATAAATTATCATGCATTTCAGCTTTATTACTCTGCTTTTTATCATAAAAATGTCCTTGGACTACATTTATTTAAAATTTATTTGATGCCCATCACTCCTATTAAGAGGTGCTGTATGTCAGAAACAGATTTGTATGCTTTATTCATCATATTTTCACAACAAACAATAGCAATGATAAATACAAGTACAATAGGAACTTGATGCAGGTGTATCTAAGAAACATTGCATACTTGTTTCCAAACAGTGATATGGCAATAAAGAAAGCCACAATTCCACCCTTTGATTTCATGATGCATATGAAAGCTTTCTTTATACCATACTCTAGTCTGTTAAGTGTTAAAAAGCATTATGCAGCAAATATGTATAATTTCATAAAAATTTTATTACTAACAATACTAACAGTCATTCAAGGATTTGGTGAGTGGCAAAGTGAAGGAATGTCTCCATGTGAATGGCATCAGGTTGATCAAGATGCTGGCTGTTGAAAGCTGGTATGAAGATACAATTTTTCAAAGAAGACCACAACAAAGTTGTCACATTAATAAACTCTCTTCCTTATGAAAATTTTATCATTGACATAGGATGCTAATTTAAGCATATTGTTCAGAGTATAATTTATTTCAAAGTTGAAGCCAGTCTTATCAAATCTTGTATGCTTTTCATGGTACAGCTGAATATTTATTAACCTGCTTGCTTACTGACACAGAAAAATTTTATAACTACTCTCTTATCGTTTTTAGACTGGGACTCATTTAGCTCAGGAGGGCCTTGAGACAGAGGAAGCCAGGGAGAGGGAGTGGGTTTCAGCATCTTGGGCACCCATCAGGAGGTCACATGGTCCTGACTGAAATGTAGAAGAAAGCCCTCCCATGCCCACACTTTTGGAAGTTATCCCCTCCCTTCCCTCTACTCTGTTAATAAGCCCAATAAATATGCTAGGATTTTTCAAACTGTGAATTTGTGGAATTCCTTTGTCATGAGGATGGTGAAGAAGGGAGCTGAATGACATGCACACCACCCAGAAGCAATTTTTAGCAACAGTTGGCATAGTCAGGCAGGATGTGATGAAACAGAGAATGAGTTTGGGAAGAGCAATGGTGATGTCTCTTATATGGGAAGGAAACCAAAACAAAGTTGGTGAGGAGAGAGTGCAGGCAGAGGAAATAGTGACATGGTGGGCTATCCCTGCAAGCCTAGTGGGGGTAGCAGCAGTGGTATGGATAATGCAGTGGATACTGCAAGGGTAAGTGGGATGAGGCCACCTAAGTGGAGGAGGTCAGTGGTGGAAATCCTTGGATGGCTGTCCTCTTGTAAATGGTATAAAATAGCATGACTGCTTAAGTGGTCAGGTCATTCATGTGAGTATGGATATGCTTTAAGGACTGTGGAAGGTCTAGAGCAAACTTTGCAAGCCTTGGAAGTAGGATATGGGCCGAAATTTCAGCAAGTAGCTGCAGATGCTGTTTGATCTCTTCTTTGCATAATAAAAGATTTGTAGCAGGCAGAGGCCATAGCCCAGAGGGAGACTAAAAAGGTAAAAGAGGAATTACATCATGGAAGAAATATAAAACTGGCCTCTTCACAATTGGCCTCTGACCTTTCCAGTAAATTACATAAGTTAGAAAATCAAATGGAGATTTTAACTTGCCATTTTTTATGACTAGGGACCCAGAAAAGGAAGAGAGCCCAGATTAGATCAGTAATACAAGGCTCATCCTGGACACCCAAAATATGGGACCCATGGGAGAAGGCAGAAAGGGATGAGGAAGGGAATGACAGACCTAGAAATAGCTAAAACTCATCTGGTGTGAAAAACTATAGCCATCAGAGAATACTCCACACTGGAGCTGTTGGAGCTAGAAAAGACTTTCAAAAAAGCAATGAAGGAGCCTTTCATCACCTGGCTTGTGAGGATATGGGGGCAAATGATGTTAGTTTAAGTGCTGCAGAAGCATTAAAGCTGAGCAATATAACCACCCTCCCTCCTTGATACATAGGCTGTATGACCTGAGGCAGTATAGAGGGAAGCAGTCCCTGATGAACTGGCACAAGCCATTAGACAAACTTGGTCCTTGCCAATGGAGGTTCCAATGTATATCAGGGGTTGGAGGACCATAGAAGAGGGACAGGCATTAGTGAGTCAAGCAGGTTTGAGAAAAGCAACTTATGGTGCCCAGTTCACTGGACCACATAGACAGAGAGGATTGTATTCACCAGAAATTTAAAAAAGAATTTGATTCAACAGGGACCTCACGATTAGCATGGAGCTTTAATGGCTTTGCTGAGTCCCTTATTGTAGGAAACCAGAATGGCATGCGCTAGGGTGAGATGAGCCTAAAGCTTTTAAGTCCAGGCTATGTTTTCTGCTAAAGGGAGGGGTGATGAAAACAGCAACTTTGATATCCCTGTCTTGCAGAACACTGCATGGCTAGCAAGAGAAAAGCAGCCAGGTCCAAAGTTTACGCTTCTTGCTCTGAGGGAAAGCATTTTGGTCAAAGAGCCCTTAGCCCACCTCCTTGTCTGGAACAGATAATTCAGCTATCACTAGCTAAAAGAATAGGCCAAGTTAAAGGTTTACTCCTGTGCTAAAAGCTAAAAGTTTACTATGCTTTTAGCCCTAAGAAAGAAAACATTATGGCCAATAAATTGCCAGCTAGGAACTGGTTACCCTGAATAAAAGTTCAAGCATCCTGCTTTACAAATAGCAACCTAGGTGGCGCCAGCTAAAAACCTGTATGTTCTGTTTCTTTGTGCGCTAAATCTTTGTATGTAACTGCCAAAACCCACTTGACTGCCTGTTCCTTGCAATGTGTAAATAAACAGCTTGTACAAAGGAAAACACAAGTCCCAGCATCCAGGACTCTGTTGCCAGTCCTTATCCCTGTGCCAGGGAAGCGAGGCTCCCCGTGGAGCAAAGCAGACCTGGGTCCCTACACCTTAGTGAGGCAGGAACTTTGTGAAGTAGGAGAGGTTTTGGCAGATCTAAGTGACTTAATCAGCATGTAAAACATGTATGTAGAGCAACCTAAAAGAGATATAAAAAGGATAAGATAAAGAAAGAGGTCTGTTTGGGTTACTTGAAGGCAAATATGTCAAGATTAGTGTCTAGCCCAAGTTCCTAAAGAAAAAAATTGACGAAAAGCCGAATACTGTGCTAAGGAGCTTCTGGAAGGCTTTAAAACCTGAGGAACAGTTTGCAAAAGCCATACAAAGGATAAACACTGTCCCGGGGGTAGATAAGGACTGCTGAACATTAAACAAAGTACATTTCACTCCAGGGAAAAGTTATATTGGGGTGGAGGCAGTTTGCTCATCCAGGGCCTCACCGAGCAGCCAGATGTGGTCAATGGTGAGACAGCCGATACCGCTACAGCCAGGAGAGAGACCCAGGGCCTACCTGACCCAAGGAACCAACAGGGTAGCAGAGGCAAGAGGGGCCCTATACCTTCTTGACCCTGTGCAGGGTCAAGCAACTTGTGCCAGCTCCAAGGAGTTTATCAAGGATAAGAAAATGCAGGGAAGATGCATGTAAACTCCCCAGGATGTGGAATGACTCTGAAAAGATAACTAAGGATAGGAAAGAAATAATTAAGTTGATGCCCTTATCAACATGCATAGCAACAGATGAAAGGAAACATACTATCCATTGTTTGGCAAACTTTTCTACTTAATAATATTTTAAGCTGGGTGTGGTTATACATACCTGTTATCCCATCATTGCAAGCTGGAGGCAAAGTCAAGAGTCAAATTCTATACTTATTGTCAACTAAATCTATGAAATATTCTTTGTATTTTAATTTAACTCAACACTGTTCATAGCACTGTCACCAGTAGTAGATTCCATCTCAGAACAACAATTTTTGATCATTCATAAGAAGCTAATCTTCACCTATTAAATCGTTCCATGAGACTGCAGCAGATCAGCCATTTCTTCAGGATCCATGTGTATTCTTAGTTTTCTTGCTGTTTCTATCAAACTTAAGTTCCTTCACCAAAGTTTTGGATCTCAAAAATAAATCATGATAGTTTAAACAAACTTCCTCCTAACATGTTAATATTTTGAACAATCCTATGAATCATCAATGACCCTAATGGCATCTAGAATGATTTTCAATTTAGGAGAATAAATGTCTATTTGACCTATAGACCTATGAAGCATAATTCTTAAAATGTAAGACTTGACCCTGGCATGGTGGCATATGACTTTATTTCTAGCTCTCAGAATTCAGAGGCATATAGGTCTCTGTGAGACTGAGACCAGCCTGGTCTATATAGCAAGGTCCAGGCCAACTGGGGCTATAGAGATATCCTGTCTCAAAAAGCCAAAATAAGTAAATAAATAAGAATAAAAGTAATTGAAATATCAATATTACTCTTTGATTCATGGCTCCAGAATATTAGTAAGTATGAATGCATATTAATCATATTACCTATCTCTATAAGAATTCCTGATTGACCAGATACATTACCAATAACCAGTAATTTGAAAATAATCTTTAATTTTTCTCAGGGATATAGGTGTCAACAGTTGGCTTCATTCAATAAGCAATGTTACAAACAGATGTGCATTACCAAAGCTATGTTATGCAACTTAAAGAGCATGAACAGAACTGATATCTTTAATTTTAAGGAGCTCTAAGTGGTTTCTTTTTTAAAACGATGAACAATTATTGGCTTCAATTTAAAATCACCAGGTATATTTTATCCCAAACCTAAAATATAAATATCCTGTCCTTGAAGCTTTGAAAATAGTCTGTGACATCCCCTCTTTACCATACAAAATCTTAGGTGACAGTTTCAGGAAGAGTTTTATGTAGACTGAAATATGTTGCTTAGTGTCACCAGCAATTAGGTCAGCAAGGTCTTTTGTATCTTCTACTGTAGCTTCTGTATTTGCACTTGCTTCACCTTGAATGTTTTTCTTTTGGAAATGGCATTTTCTTTAAAACTCATGAAACAACATCTACTAGTTTTACCCATTCTTCCTTATGTTCCTCAGCCTACATCAAATTGAAGATAATTAGGATTTTCCCATGGATTATACTTTGGCTTAAGTAATGTATGAGGTGTTTACTTGCCTCATATTGTATCCAGGCTCTTTCATTTTCTAATAATTTATATGTCACTTGATTTCCTTTAAGAACTTTTCCTTTAAATACATCATTTAAGACAAGAATGTTGCTTAATGATAGAATGCTTGCATGGTATGTTCAAGGCTCAATTCAATCCATACTATTCAAACATTAAAAAAAATTAAAAAATTAGAACTTAGCTATCAGTTTAGAATAGTTATACTAGCATTCAGTTTACCTCATTTTTTCTTGCAACATTGTTTAATAATTTCCAGGCTTTGATTTTAAGGTGAGAGATTTGTAATACTTTTACCTGAACTTTCATAGGCAGATGTATTTAAGTGGTCTATTTTCTACTTTGCTTTATCTCACGGAATACTGAGGCACTTGTATATGTGAAGAGATGTCACAAATATTTAACAGAGTAGAAAGAGCACACACAACATTTTGGTTACATTTTCTACCTTATATGAATATGGCTCATGACTTTCCAAAACAGTTACAATAGTAACATCAGAGTTTGCTGAACACAGATCACCATAGCAGTTACACTAATATAGGAAAGGCTTTGAAATATTGCAAGAATTACCAAAAAAAGACACACATAGGGGCATAAAGTTATTACATGCTGTTTAGCAAAAAAATATTTCCAATAGCTTTCCTTGACACAAGGTCACTACTCACTTTTAATTTGTGTGAAATATAATGACCATGAAGGTCCACGAGCAAAGCCTGGTTGTATTTGTAAAACAAACATGGAAAGTAAAGGTGAAGAGATTTGATAGAAAGAAAGGGAATATTTTGAATGTTTGCACTGAACAATTAGACATCAAAAATCCTCACTCTGTCCAAAATAAATAGTGTTTCATTAATAGAATCTACTGAACATACTGTTGGTTTAAAGACAATTAAAATATATGTGAAATTGTTATAGTAAGACATTAGTGCTGTGTCAAGATGGCTACTTTGATCTGAATGTGTGCAACCTCATGTGTAGATATCGTAATCTTAATTACCAAATAATACTGTTATATGGAACATTAGGGAGGTGGTTAGATCATGAAAATGCCATCCCTCTGAGGAAGAGTAAATACCTGATGAAGGATAGTAATGAAGAAAAGGTCTGTTGTCACTCATATTTTGGGAGTATTTCAGTCTGTTTTTCCAAGGAAGGCATGGCAAAATATCTTCTGCTCATGGGGGTAGTCTCTTGCAAACAAGCTCCTTATATAGAGACTAGACTATGTAACAGATACTGGAAATAAAAGCAGAGGTAGATGATAAACCTAAAATGCATTGTGTCACCTCCAAAAATCAGTCCCTACAACTTCAGCAAACAATGCCACCAGACGAAGATTAAATTTTCCAACACATGGATCTTTAAAGGACATGTAAAAATGAGACCATAGAACCCTTTTCTTAATTTTTGAGTGTATAGTGAGAAAATGTCTTGTCAGCAGATACCTAGTCTGGTCCTAGCTTGTTCTTGAAGTTTGTGGCTTCCAGAAATGAAGGAAATGAATTTCTACTGTTTATAAGTCATGTGACCTATTTCATTTTGAGATAATAATAAGAATGGACGGAAATAATAGAGAAATAATGAGAAACAGCAACTACGGAAGAGTTAAAGACTTCAGCTGAGAGTTTTTCTAAAAATGATGTCTAAATTTTCATAGTATCTTTTCCAGAAAAATCCATTTTGGTTCTATGGGGAACAGAAGAGTAAGAAAAATCAAGAGAATTTTTTACAAATTTTAAGTTGTAACTATAAGCATTTTTCTACTGCTTAAGAATTTTATTTTTACTTTATATTTTATTGATATAAGAACTTATATTTAGGATATAGGCAAAGAGTCAGGATAAACACCTGTAATCTCAGTTCTCTGGAGGCTCAAATAGGAGTATCACAAATATTTTTTTTCCTTCTCAAAATTTTATTAGATTTCAATTTATATAATGAGAACTAATGAAAGATGAAAGCCATTAAAATAAAAATGAAACTCAATGGAAATATATAAATGTATAGAGAAATGTGCAAAACCAGAATACCACAACATAGTAACATCAGAAGGGGAAATATGTATGGAGGAAATTTTAAATATGAATTCTAATAAGATAAAATCACGAATTTATGATTTCTCAGAAATGGTCATAAGTTGATCTAACTATAAGTCTAATAGTAAGATTAAATATTTTAAGACAAGAATTTGCCAATATTTTTCAGGTCATGGAAGTAATCATTATCTCTTTGTCATTTATCTAACTTTCTTTGTATTTAATCTAATCTAAGAAATTTACTTAGCCTGTTCAAAAGAAAATTTAGTTGAAAAATACAAAAGATAAACAAAAACATGAAAATAATATTCCCACTGAGATTAGGCAATTGACAATATACTTTGTTAAAAACAATGGGGTTGAAATATCATCAGAAGTCAGGTATATTTTAAAGACTGGCACAATATCCAAAGGGTAAAAGTTATTTATTAGTTGTCTAAAATTGCAATTCTGACTCTAAGTAAGATTCCAATCCCTGGTTGTACATAAAGTCCTTGTATCTTGTTTTTAAAAAAAATTAAAACAGCTTATTATTACAAGTGGGAAAAATGTTTACAATGGGAAATTTATAGATGGGAATCCAATATTTAGCCCACTGTCTTAGCCTACAGCTATTCTGACAAATACAAGTAAGGAAGACAGGTTTATTTTTTCAGCTACAATTCAAGGTTACAATCCAAGTAAGGTTTATTTTTTTCGGCTACAATTCAAGGTTACAATCCAACGTGTTGTGGCAGTCACAGACTGGAGCATGAGTCATATCACATCCATGATCAAGAAGCAGAAAATATTTTTTTTAATTATTTATTATTTTGTTTTCTGTGTGAGTGTATTGCCTGTGTATATATAAATGCATCTGTGTCATGTAATGCCCATGAAAGCCAGCAAAGGGCATCAGATCCCTTAGAACTGGAGTTAAGGATGGCTGTTAGCCACAATGTGGGAGCTGGGAATCAAACTCAGGTTCTCTGCAAGAGCAGCTAGTGTTCTTAGCCACTGAGCCATCTCTCCAACTCCAGCAGAAAATATCTTTACCCTGGCATCCTCTGTTCCATTCTCCGTAGCAATTCCTGGAAGCCACTTTTGGTGTTGTTTTTGTTGTCATTAAGGTTTAGAATTTTTCAGGTCACATATCTGAAATCACCCAGTATATAGCCTTTCAGACTCATTTCCATCACTTAAATATAATACCCTTATATTCCTCTATGACTGTCCATAGTATGATATAGATTTTTATTGGGGAAGATATTGAGACATGTCTCCTCTAACCTGAGACTAACCTTGAACTTAATATATCATGCAAACTGGCCTCAAACTCATTATTATCCTCTTGCCTCCTAACTGTTAGGATTGGAGGCATGCACTTATCATGCTCAAGATGCTAGCACATTTCTGTTTAATGCATGGGTGAATAATGCTGCACCTAAGAACTATAGGTTTTTGAACCAAAATCCTAGTGCTGTGTATGGATTATCTTCTTAGGCCATGAAAGCTTCTTCCCTGCTGGCCAGCTTTCATCATGCCAGAAGGTACAATACAGGCTGCTGGGCAAGGAAAAGCATCAATGACCTTACTTGCTGAGAGCCTTATGAAATATGACACAAAGCTACAAAAGCTACCAGGGAAGATGTGCCTGTTGGTGCAACAGGAGCCTAACAGTTATGATACAATCATCATGACATCTTGGGTTGGTGTGAGTCCCATTCCACAGGAGAGAATTCATGCTTTGTATTGTTGAAAAGAGCATAATAGAACAACAAGGATTATCTTTTAGCACATGAATAGACAAATAATTGTGTGTCTAGACAATGGAACAGTAGTCATCACTAAACAGAATTTTGGTTACTCCCAAAATCTGGAAATTATTAAGAAAATTGTTATAAGAATCCATGGGCATGATACTGTATGGGCATCTATTTTCATCTCCTTTGTGTGAGTATCAAGGAGCAGATTTTGGATCATATGGTGAGGGCATATTTAGTTTTCTAAGAATTGCCAGTCTTCAGTAATGACTGTGTGATTTTGAATTCTCATCAGCGAAGAACTGAGCTTCCTGTAGCTTCACGTATGTACTATCATTTGATGTGTTCCCTCTCCTGATTTTGCCATTACATTTAGTTTATTTTTTAATATTATATTTATTTTATGTGTATGAGTGCATTGCCTGCATGTATGTGAGTGCACCCATGTCTTGAAATGCCATGGAGGTTAGAAGAGGGAGTCGGATTCCCCTGGAACTGGAGTTAAGGACAGTTTGTAGCCACCATGTTGCCTGCACGTATGTGAGTGCACCCACGTCTTGAAATGCCATGGAGGTTAGAAGGGGGAGTCGGATTCCCCTGGAACTGGAGTTAAGGACAGTTTGTAGCCACCATGTGGGTGCTGGGAATTGAACCCAATTCCTCTGCAAGAACATTCAGTACTCTTAACCACTGAGCCATCTCTCTGGCCCCTCCATTCAGTTTCTATAACACCACCGTATGTGAGTGCACCCACGTCTTGAAATGCCATGGAGGTTAGAAGGGGGAGTCGGATTCCCCTGGAACTGGAGTTAAGGACAGTTTGTAGCCACCATGTGGGTGCTGGGAATTGAACCCAATTCCTCTGCAAGAACATTCAGTACTCTTAACCACTGAGCCATCTCTCTGGCCCCTCCATTCAGTTTCTATAACACCACATCATTTTTAAAATTCACATTGCTATCACTATGTACATAAGAAGCATCTTTTCATACGCTTATTCACTACCTGTATGTCTGCATTAGTGCTGTCTATTAAGGTCCTTGATTCATTGTAAAATTATATGTATTTGTTGTTGGAATGCTTTTAGTGAAACTTGGTTCATGCATATTTGAATGTGTATGCAGGTCTGAAGGAGAAATCTTGGATCCTGAATGCTTCTCACATGATCGCAATTTCCTGCTGTCTTTTCTGAAAAGTTGTGTGCCACTCCCCATCCCTCCAAGCCCCTCAAGCTCCCCTCCCACCTTGGTTTGACTGCTCCTTTGACAGGACTCATTCCTAATCAAAAAGAACTCTCTGGACCAGAATCATGCATAAATAAACTGCTCTTTGAGCTGGTCCTCTTAATAGGGAAACCCACCCTGCACCTCCTTGATATGAGAACCTCATTTCCAACCTCATTTCCTCCTCACTGAAGGGAGAAAAATATAAAAACCTTGAGTTTGTAAGTGAGGGATGCTCTTCTTTGGATCCCAGGACGCAGGGTGGTACTTTCCCTGTCCAGATCCTAGATCATGAATGCAGTGGCCTGAGGTGTGTACTGTCTCAGGTTTATTCTCTAATAAATCTGTTTGGCTGTGTAAAGGTCTGTAAAGGTCTGTTTTCCTTCTTGTCCTTCCTGCTTTTTATTTCCTTATAATGTCTATATTAGTTGTGATGTTTTTAGACTTTGGAAGGTAGTTTAACAAATTGAGAGCTGGCTTTCAATATGGCAACGAGTGGCCGAAAGCATTTGGAAAACACTGCCTAAATCTGGAGAAAAACAAGAGAAATAAAAAATACATTTGTTTATTTTCATTAGTCTTCACTTTTTTGTGGTCAATAAAGTAAGCAGAATCTATTTTATTATTTTAATTTTAAATTAAATTAATTTTTCCTGAATTTTAACAATTTTCATACAATACAGTTTGATGGTGTCCTAGTCTGTTTCTCCATTGCTGTGATAAAACACTCTGACCAATATTAACTTGGGGCAGAAAGGGTTTATTTAGGTTACATATCCTGAGTCACAGTTCATCCAGGACCCATAAGGTAGGAACTCAGGACAGGAACCTGGAGGCAGGATTTGGAACACAGGCTGTGGAGGAACACTGCTTACTAGCTTGCTCCCCTGGCCCCTGATCAGCGTGCTTTATTATGCAACACAGGCCTACCTGCTCAGGGATGGCACTACTCATAATGGGCTGGGCCCTCCCACATCACTCAACAATAAAGAAGGTACCCTGTGGACATGGCCACAGGCCAGTCCAATGAAGGTTCTTCCCCAATTGAAGCTCCCTCAACCCATGTGTGTAAAGTTGACACTAAAGCTCTCCAGCACAATTGACATCTTGTCAACTTGACACACACATCACTATTAACCTTTCCAATTCTTGTCCCCAAGATATGATATTAACATTAATATCACAATGTAAGACAGTACAACCTGAAAAACCCCATAGTCCTTTAAAAATCCAAACACTTAGAAGTTCATAATCTCTTTTAAAAGTCTCTTAACTGTGGGCTTTTGTAAAATCCAAAAACAAGTACTGTCTTATTTCAAAGGGAAGATTCAGGCACACCTAAGCAAAACCTAAGTCCAGCAAAGTAGCTTAAGGCTGGACAACTGGGAGTCACTCATGACCTTCTGGCCTCCAAAGGGTTCTGGTAGCTCCACTTCTCTGACTCTGCTGTCCACAACACAGTTTATCTCGCATAACCAGGCTAGCTCCATTCCATACCTACTGCGGTCTTTGGTGGTTGTCCCACAGTCCTGGCATTTCCAAAAAGCTGGGGTCTCCACTGAAACTGAGGCTATACCTTCCCCAATGGCCTCTTCTTACTTTTCTGGGTGCAAAGGCTCAGGTTCTCTCCATGACCCTTTCAATCTTGGAGTCTTCACTGCAACTGAAGGTGTACTTTCACCTATGGCTTTTCCTGGCCTCTCAGAGTGCCAAGCCTCAGCTGATGTCTATGACCCCTTCATGCTTTCAACACCAGAACCATGCAGGAGACTCACATATTACCAAGTCCGGATTCTAGCTTCAGATATAGGCTCGGGTCACCTCTGTGTGCTGACCCTGAGGAAATACCTCCCAGAAGACTTCACAACAATGATGCTGGTATCTTGGTACTTACAGCTGATATTATATTGTGAGCTAACCAGCATGAATTGTCTCAGTAGAGCAAAGGTTTTACTTCAGGTTCTGATCTCTTAATCACACCTGATTCTTCAGCCCCCAGCCGACCAGAACCCACAGATTCTCAACTCAAAATCTCACACGAACAGCCCTGATAGTTTCCAATTCCCTTTGAAACTTCACAAGCTAGGCCTCCATTGTCCACAACTCTTTCAACAAAACTGTTCCAAGCTCCACAGCAACAAACTCTAACCACGCAATGGCATTTCCAGCCCAAAGTTCAGAACACTTCCACAATCCTCCCAAAAATACCAAGGCCAAGACTGTCACAGCAACATCCCACTTTCTGGTACCAATTTCTGTCCTAGTCTGTTCTTAATTGCTGTGACAAAATACTCTGACAAATACCAACTTGGGGAGAAATAGATTTATTTAGCTTACATCTCCCAGGTTGCAGTTCATCAGGGAGCCCAAGGTAGGAACTCAGGGCAGGAATTTGGAGGCAGGATTTGGAATACAGGCCATGGAGGAACACTACTTACTGGCTTGCTCCCCTGGCCCAAGCTCATTCTGCTTTCTTATGCAACACAGGCCCACCTGCCCAGGGATGGCACTTCCTACAGTGGGCTGGGCCCTCCCTCATCACTAAACAATCAAGAAGGTGTCCCATCGACTGTGGTCATGTCCAATGAAGGCAATTCCAAATTCAGGCTCCCTCAACCCAGATGTGTCAAGTTGATACTAAAGCTATCCAGCACAGATGGTGTTTATATTCAATATTCCATCCTCACCTCCCTCCTGGTGCCCTTCCATCCAATTACAGATATCACAGCCTATAGAGTCTGATATGTGTCTCCAAATGTCTTTTAGTGTAAATCCATCCACTGGGCCCAGCAAGTATCCCGTCCTGTAAGACACTGTATTTCCTCCTCCCCAGCAATTTGCTAAAAGTTCCTTAGGTTGGGTTGGGATTTCTCACCCACTTCCCCATATCTATGCTAGGATATTTTCTGGTTTGAGCTCTCATAGGGCTTGTTCATTTTGTCACCATTGCTGTGAGTTCATAACTGATCAGTTGTCTGTCAGACTCACTTTCCTTGTGATCATCTACCCTCTCTGTTTCTTACAATCTTTCTCCCTTTTCTTATTCTTTTTAAAGAACAGATAATTGTTCATAAGTTTTATTTTTTGTTTTTGCATACTAATTTTTTTTCTGAGAAAGAATCTCAATTTATAGCCAGTCCCCTGGCTTAGAGCTAACTATATAGACCAGGCTGACCTCAAACACAGAGATCTGTCTGCCTCTGACTTCTAAGTGATGCAATTAAACGTGTGTGCCAAAAATCTCAGCTTGCGTATTATTTTTGACATCTATCCATATTTTTTTCTTTTTTATGGCATTGAAATTAGATTAGTTTATTGTCTGAAATCACATTATAGATGTTCACTCACTGCCATCTTTCCCGGTCTTACACCATAAACATGGAGGACCATTAAGTCTGAAGTTAACAGCCCTATTAATAAAGTGATAATAAATCAAGTTTTACATATTATATTTTAGATTTCCATAAAAATTCTTTAACATATAAATAACATTAAGTGTAATGAGTCTGTTACTTAATGCATTTTAAAGTATTGTTTATTATTAAACAATAGTCTAAGGATATATTCTTTGAGATTAGTGAGAATTTAAGAAAAAGTTATTTGCTCTTTTATATTGTCTCGGCACATAGTAAGGGGATTTACTTACTTTGGAGTTCTAGAATGTATACATGTCACTTAAACGTTTTCCATATTACTTAGTAATTAATGGGAAATTATAGGTTCTTGTCTCTTGATTAAACACTTTTTTTTATTTAATTATATCATTCTTGTTTTATAAGTTTTGAAGAAAATTACATTATATACATGCTAATTAAGAACATAAATTTGTCTCAATGATTTGTGTACTACTTAATGAAATTATTTATAATACTCTACATTATATAATTTACATACATTTTATATTATATTAGTACATATTATTTCTTCAACTTTATTTAGATCAAATATTTATCATGTAATCCTTTTATACTACTAACTTTTTCTTGGTTCCTTAAAATTATGATATATTTTATAAGTATGGAATTATTGAAAGTATAATTTTTAAAGTATTGATCATCTTTAATACACCACTATGCTATAAGGACATCCCATTTTTACTGTGTTTACGATTCCAGTTTCTCAGTAATTTTCATGTGCTTGTGTTTTAGATTATTGTGAAAGAAGGTACCTCTTGATGATTGAATATTTTTGCATTGTGATATAAACATATTATTATTACATAAAATATTAAATCAATGCTTCACAATATTCTCTATTGACTGTGTATTTAAGCCATCATATTCACAAATGTCAATATTTTATTTTCTAATTTCATAATCCAAGAAAATATACTCATCTCTCAGTTTGATCCATTTCTGAAATGGATAAAATAAGGAGAAGAATACTTTGCAATTGCTCAATGAGCTACTACAGGCACATTGCTTCAGTGTGAGCAACCCTATCCCATGTGTGTCCACTGAATTAGAAATGTAAGGAAAGACAAAAAAAATGTTCTTGCTTCTGGAATTTAAGAGAGTTGCCATTGCCAGAGCTATTTCTGTGTCTGCTACTGCTGCATGAGTTCATATAACTATTGACAGTTAAGAAGGTATGTCTCTCCTCAAAGCCATGACTCATAGCATGCCTGTTTCCCCTCTTTGACAGGTCATCTATTTCTTCCTGTATCTCATCACTCATCCTTCTCCTTAAGATAATGCACTGAGTGTGGGAACTTTTTTCTTTTGTTAATCAAGATGGGTTCCATTTAGTATACTTTTATTTCTTTTTTCTTACCTTGTCTTATTGTTAATTAAATTCCTTCTTTGGCAATTTCAAACTAAAGTAAAATTTTGTTTTGCCAGATCCAGATCAACTTTCACTTGTGTTATTAAACTAAACTACACTCTGATTATAATGATCTTCCTGTTATTGTTTTATTATACTTAAATACTTTCATTTAAAAATATTTTATTCATTCTTTTTCATGTGTATGAGTGTATTGCCTGTATGTACATAAGTGCACCCATGTCGTGCAATGTCCACAGAGGTCAGAAGAGGGCATCAAATTCCCTGGAACTGGAGTTACAGATGGTTGTTAGCTACCATGTGAGTGCTGGGATTCAAACCTGGGTCCTCTGCAAGAGCAGTCAATGCTCTTAACCACTGAGCCATCTCTCCAACCCATTATTATACTTAAATACTTTATAACATCCAGATTATTTGGCATTTTTTCATTTAAATTCTTCATGTCTTATTTATGTACTAACTCTAGTTAAGACCATTTTATCTATATCCTCTTGGTGATTTTCTTACTATTTCACCTAAAGGAAGGAAAGTATTGATTTTATGGGAGCAAAAGTATTAAACTGCCTCCCAGAGAGTCTCCACAAATGTGAAGAATAAAAGATGAGCTTGGACAATGTATCTTAGGATAACACATTCCTAAGAAAAGCACTAAGTAGGGCACTAATTAATCATTAAATCATTAAAGCACTAATTAATCATTAGGATATCACAGTATAAGAATTAAACTTAGAGAAGAAAGGAGTAATATTGGAAATTATTCCATGCGTATGGGTAAAATTAAATAAAATATCTATATTTTATCTTGAGTATCTATCTATTATGAAGATTCGAAAACTTTGCTAAGGTAAGTTAGAAAAGTGTGTTTTAAAATTATTTCTTTTAAATTTTCCTCATTTATTTTTATGAGATATATAAGTATTCTGATAAACCAATTTGTTTATGTCTTGTAACATTAGCACTGTATAGTATTTTAGTGGTGCATTTATGATGATTCAGAAGAAATTTCTAAAATTTAAGATTATTTGATAAACTTTCATAATATCTTCTCATTCTCTTGAATGGTAGAAGACTGGAAGAGTAGAGAGAGAGAAGGGTCTCAGAGGAAAGGAATGGAGGTACTGGGAAGAATGAGTAATGGGGGGAATGGGGAGGTGAATGTAATCACAATAAACTGTATGTATAAAAACTATCAAATAACACTATGTTATAGTTAAAAATATTTATCACATGAATGGTTCAAGCTATAGCAAATATTCTAAATATATTAAATGAAACAAACTAAAGTAGTCTTTAATGAAACAGAGATTGTCAGAATTTATTTTCCTCTTTTTTTTGAGAATGAAGCCTAGAACTCACTGTGTAGACCAGGCTACCTCGATCTTGCAGAGATCATCCTGCTTCCATCTCTAAAGTGCTAGGATTAAAGGCATACACTCATTGAAATTATTAATATTTTTGAGTGTAACAAAAAGCATTTAGTAAAACATTATCTCTAATATTAAAGGAGACATATACAGTAGACTTCTGACTCATTTGATTTACACTGGTGAAAAGTGCTGATTTAGGCAGCTTACATCAGTCAAGGGCATCACCCAGCACATGAGAATTCTCTCACACTACAGCAGTGGTTCAAAGATGAAAAATGTCAAAATTTATGTCACACTAATTAGCATAATTAAATGATTAAAGTGAATTTTATCATGTCAGCTGTTAAGCTCTAGAGTGAAGGAAGATCTTTACAGAATAGAATCATCTTGACTAATGAAAATTAAATGTAAATGCAGTACATGTTTTGGTATTAATAGCTATGAACACACAGAATATTCCATTTAATGAATATTTCTTGTGATTATTTAACTTAAGCTGGTCGAATTTTGGGTTTTATGTATCTGTGGGTATCCACTTTGCTCTTATGAACAACCGGACCACATAGAATTGTTTTAGTCTTCTTTCTAGATCATAAAATGGTTTACTTTATTCTAAGTTACTTAATAATATTTTTGATACAGCTTGATGAGTACAATCATGTATTTTTAATTATTTTAAGGTATAATTTGTAGAAAACATTGTCAAATGAATAGTTTTGGGAGTCTGCATAGCTTTGCTGACCAAAGCAAATTGTGATATTTGACGATTAAACATACTTGGAAGAAAGACACAGTGAATTCCATTAGAGAGCTATCAGAAATTAAGTCTCTGGCCCTGAGCAATGGAAAAGTCATAAAACCCTAAAGAATGTCTCACCTTATTATCAGGATGTTCATTTCTATTTCAAGCTTTGAGCCTTTTCTCTCTAGAAGGATGAAGGAGTAATATGACAGATTCTGTAAATTACTGTTGAATCTCACAATTCAAAGCATCTTTTCATTGGAACACAAGATGCACAAAGGCCACTGACTTCAGGCTTTTGTCATTCATTCCACGGGAATTAAGCCTCTCTGAATGGGCAGTATTAGCCTTTATGAGTCATAAACTCTTTGCTCTTGGATGGCATTCTTTCTGGGCTCTGAGTAATGAAGCAAATAGCGATATAGAATGTAAATATTGAAAAATGTTTAAGTCTTCTGATACCTTGGCTTAAAATCATGAGTGTAATGTTCAACTCATTTTATAGAAAATTCTTCAGTATGCCTGTGTAACACACATTGTTTGCATTCTCATATACATTGTTTAATCTAATTTGAAATTGTAATTTTGTATACTTTCTCCAAGATTCAAAGTTATAATTTAAGTAAAACTTATAACACTTTGTATTTGTTCAATAACAGCCAAGTCCCAATATCTAAGATCCAGCCACAAATACTGTGAGACTGAAGAGAGGACCACTCAGCATGTCATTGTTGAGTGACTTCCTTACAAAAGTGTGTTCCTTAGTGGGAGTATGGCCAAGCAGGTACCTGCACTTTGGGTCAGAAGGATTATGCATTGTCTTTCCCAGGAGTGGCTTCTAACCTATATGGGATAAACATGGCAAGCTGATATCAATCAGGCAGGCACAATTTTGATGCCAGGGTCAGAAAAATAGTTCCACCTACCTAAGTTTCTTACATGGATGTTCATGTGTCCCTGCAATGGGATGATTTCTTTGGCTATATGCCAACAGGTGGTATAACTGGGTCAAATGGTAGGTTCATTTGTAATTTTTTAAGAGTTCTCCACACTGCTTTCCATACGGGTTGAACAAGTTTGCAATCCCACCAACAATGGATGAACTTTCCCCTTTCCCCACATCCTCTCCTACATTTGTTATCATTTGTTCTCTTGATCTTAGCCAGTCTGACTGGGATAAGATGAAATCTTAAAGTGGTTTCAATTTGAATTTTCTTAATTACTAATGGTGTTGAACACATTTTAAGATGCTTCTTAGCCATCTTTATTTCTTCTTTTGAGAACTCTTTGTTCAGCTTCTTAGCCAGTCTTTTGATTGGGTTACTCCCTTTCTTGATTCCTTGCTTTTTTTAGTTTGGTGTATATTCTGAGTGTTAAGCCTCTGTCAGATGTGTTGCTGGTCAAGATTTTCTCCCATTAATTCTGTGGGTTTTCTCTTCACTTCTTTGGGTTCTTCTTTTGATGTACAGAAGCTTTGTAGTTTAATGAAGTCCCATTTGTTGATTCTTAATCTTGTTTGCTGAGCAATTGATGTCTGATTCAGAAAACCATTTCCTACACCTATATCTTATAGGTCATTGCCAATGTTTTCTTCTAACAGTTTTAGAATTTCAGGCTTCACATTGAGGTCTTTGTTCCATTTGGAGTTGATTTTTCTGCAAGGTAAAAGATAGGGGTTAAATTTCATTGTTCAACAGGTGTAGATCCAGTTTTGACAACATCATTTGCTGAACATGCTCTTTCCTCCAGTGAATATGCTCAGGATTGGTTTGGCTGTCTGATGTCTTTTGTGGTTTCATATGAATCTTAAGATTTTTTCCAATTCTGTGAAGAATGCCATGGGGATTTTGATTGGCATGGCATTGAATCTATAATAGCTTTTGGTAAGATGGTCATTTTCACAATATTAATTCTTCCACTCTATGAGCATGGAATGTCCTTCTGTCTTATGATGTGCTCCTCAATTACTCTTGTTAAAGATTAAAAAAAATTCATTGAAGAGGTTCTGTAATGCCTTTGGTCAGGTTATTCCAATATTTTTATTTATTTATTTATTTACTCATTCATTCATTCATTCATTCATTCATTTTGCATCTACTGTGAAAGGGAGTGTTTCCATGTACTTTTTCCCTGATTATTTGTTATTGGTATATAGAAAGGCTATAGGCCTTTATAGATCAATTTTGTAACCTGCCACTTTACTGAATGTGTTAATAATTTCTAGTATTTTTCTGGTGGAATTTTTGGTGTCTCTTAGGTATAATATCATCTGCACAAAGGGATTTTTTGATCTCTTCTTTTCCAATTCTTATTCCTTTAATTTCCTTCTCTTGTCTTATTGCTCTTTCAAGAGTTTCAAGCACTATGTTAAAAAGGAGTGGAGATAGTGGGCAGCCTTATCTGGTTCCTGATTTTAATGGGAATGCTTCCAGTTTTTCTCCATTTAGAATGATGTTGGCTGTGGGTTTGCTGTATATGACTTTAACTATGGTTAGGTATATTCCCTCCAATCCAATTCCCTCAAGGACTTTGAACATAAATATATGTTGAATTTTTTCAAAGGCCTTCTCTGTGTCTATTGAGATGACCATGTGGTTCTTGTCTTTGAGTCCATTTATGAGATTTATGACATTTATTAGAAGGAATTTGGAAGTTTTCCCTCCATTTCTCTTTTTGAAAAAATAAGTAGTGTTGGATGGAGATCTTTAAATGCCTTGTATACTTATGCTGTAAATCCGTCTGGTCCTGGGCTTTTTCTAGACTTGAGGTTTTGTATTACTGTTTCAATTTCTTTATGTGTGATGGGTATGTTTAAGCTGTTTATCTCTTCTTGGTTAATTTTGGTGGTTCCCATGCTTTTAGGTACACATCCATTTCTTTTAGGTTTTCAAATTTAGTAGCGTATAGGTTTTTAAAGTATTGCCTTAAAATGTTCTGAATTTTTTTAGTGTCTGTTGTGATGTTTACCCTTTCATCTGGAGGTTCTCTTTCTTTTTTTTGGTTAACTGGGCTAGTGGTCAGTCAATCTTGTTTTCTTTTTAAAGAATCAGCTCTTGGATTCCTTGATTATTTGTGTTGTTTTCTTTGTTTATATTTGTTAATTTCTGCTCTGATTTTTGTTATTTCTTCTTGTCTGCTGGGTTTGGGCTTCATTTGCTATTGGCTTTCAAGTGTCTTGGTTGCAATGTTAAGTCATTTATTTGCGTTCTTTCTGAAGTTTTAATGTAGACAACTTAGAGCTATAAACTTCCTTCTAAGGACTGCTTTCAATACGTCCCAGAGGTTTTGTTGTGTTGTATTGTCCTTTTCATTTAGTTCCAGGAATACTTTTATTTCCTTCTTAATTTCTCCTTTGACCCATTCATCATTCAGGAGTGGGTTGTTTAATCTGCATGTGTTCATATAGTTATTTTGGTTTCTTTTGGTGTTGATTTTAAGCTTTGTGGAATTGTGACCTGATGGAATTCATGGAATTATTTCAATCTTTTTGTATTTTTTGAGGTTTGTTTAGTGCTCCAGTACATGATTGAGTTTGGTGAAAGTTCCATGGGGCATTGAATAGAATATTCTTGGTGCTTGGATGCAATATTTGGTAGATTTCTGTTAGGCCCATTTCATGTATGGTGTTGTTTAATTCAGATGTCTTTCTCTTAATTCTCTGTCCTGTTGACCTATCTAGTGGAGACAATGGGGTACTGAAGTCCCCCACTATTAATGGATTGGGATTAATCTGGGTCTTAAAGTCCTGTAGTACTGATTTTATATATTTGTATGAATTCATATTCACCCAAAGTTTGGTGAATATATGTTCATGAGTGTAATATCTTATTGGTCAACTGTTCCTTTGATAAGAATGAAGTGGCCGTCTTTATCTCTTTTGATTAGTTTAAGTTTAAAGTCTTTTTTTGTCTGATATTAGAATTGCAATGCTTGTTTTTTTCTTAGTACCATTCACTTGGTATGTTTTTTCCATCCTTTTACCTTAAGGTAGTGCCTGTCCTTGAAAGTGAGGTGAGTTTCTGGCAGGCAACAAAAAGATGGGTTTTGTTCCATTCATACATTCAACAATTCTGTGTCTTTTGACTGGGGAGTTCAGTCCATTGATATTTAAAATTATTAATGAAAGATGTGTATTTTTTCCTGTCATTTTTATTTCTGGTCAAATTCTTGGTGTAGCTGTGCATTTCTATATTTATGCCTTCATTAAGTTTCTTTCCGTAACCTCTTGTGTATAGTTGTTCTTTCTTCAGCTCTTTGTATTACTTCAAGAGCTTTCTGAAGAGCTGGTTTTGTGGGCATGAATTCTTTCAGCCTATTTATGTCATGGAAGAGTTTTCTTTTCCCTTAGACTATAGTAGACATTTTGGCTAGGTAAAGTAATCTGAGTTGGCATCTGTGGTCATTTAGAACTGGGAAAACTTTGGTCCAGGCTCTTCTGGCTTTCATAGGTTGCACTAAAAAGGCACCTGTAAATCTGATAGGTTTTCCTTCATATGTGACATTTTTTGCAGCTTTCAGTATTCTCTCTTTCTTCTCTACATTTAGTGTTTTTACTATGATGTGCCATGGAGAGTTTATTTCCTAGTCCTGTCTATTTAGTGTTCCATGTGCGTCTTGTATTTTATGGGCATGTCTTTCTTTAATTTGGGGAAATTTTCTTCTACAATTCTGTTGAAGATCTGGTCCATACAATTATTCTCTAATTCTTCTCCTTTCATATGCCTATGATTTGTAATTTTTTTATGGTGTCACAAAATTCCTGTGTATTCAGTTCTTGTGTTTTCTTAAATTTTTATAATCTTTGCTTGAGTGGTCTAATTTTTCCATTTTACCTTCAGTCTTGATATTCTGTTTTCCATTTCATTCATTCTATTGGTGAGGCTTTCTCTTGTCATTTCTAATTGGCTTACTGAGTGTTTCACATCCCTCTTCATTTCAACCTGAGCATTCTTCAAATTTCTCTCTTCTGAATTCATTCAGAAGTTTATCCCTATCTTCTTTCAGTTCTTTTACTTCTTTCTTTGTGTCTTCTATAAATTCACTGCATTCCTTTATCATGTTTATAATTGTTCTTTTGATTTCCATGTCCCATGTTATCTCTATTGGGTTCTCATTGTACTCCTCTAGAGAACTGTTGGTACTTGGTGGGGTTATATTGATTTTTCATGTCATTATTTTTCTCTGTGACTTTGACATGTGGATTTCTTTTGTAGATTCAGGTTGTTGTGTGAGACTCAAGCCTTCTTTTGTTAATTTTAGGTCTGCTTCTTTTTGTAAATGTTACATGCCCTTGCAGTTTACTTGTTGAGCATGAAAAGCTGGTTGGTCTAAGCTTCAGGTTCTCTCTTTTGATTTTATATTGGAGTGGCCAAATTGCTTTCATCTTGCTCCTGAGGTGTTCCCCACAGAGGCCTAAGTCAGATAAGGATCATGTTATCTTCTCTGTCTTTCTCCTAAGGTCTGGATCCTTCCAGGAAAAATACTGGCCTCAGGAATTTGAGAGCTGGGCTGTCATGGCCTGGGAGCAGGGCCCAGGAAAGATGCTGCCCCAGGAATACAAATGGAGGTGGGGGAGAGAAGAAGCCCAAGGGTTCCTGGGGACTACAGGGAGAAACTGGGTTAGTCTGGATGCAAGGGATGAGGAAACAGTGGGGATTCTGAGCAAAGAAGTCAGTCCATGGATCTGGGGTGTCAGGACAAGAGGTGTGCCAGTGCCCCTGGCAGGAGGAGGGGTGGGGGAGCTGGGAGGGTGAATGAGGCTTGGGGAGTCAAATCGCAGTGGGCACAGGATCCAAATTTACCCATGCAAGGTGCTGACTCCAGGAACCAGAGATTGTATTTTGAATGTATAATTATATGTCTATGTTATATCTTCTAAGTTTACTGAATTAAAAAAAAATATGTTGGAATGGAGTCTTAACTTTCCAGTTTTGCCAAATCAATCACCTGATTACAGGACCACCTTAAGGAAGGTGGATTCACTTTAAGTCATGGTAAAGAGATAGTTGCAATACGTAGTTCATTAATGAGATGGTAAATGTTTCCTGCACGGAAATCCTGTCCCCTAGATCAGAGCTTATGGACCAGGACACAGACATGTAGCTTCCTGTAAGTCTGCCCTCTTTTCTAAAGAAAAGGGTAATTTTTCTTTTCTTCTTTATATTTCTTTTCTAACGGTTCTTTTCCTAACACTTTGGTCTGCCCCAGTATTTTTGGAATTTCTTACTCTTTCTTGAAAACATCCGCGATAGCTTTAAAATGGCATGGCTTTATGGCTTCCCCTTCTATCCTCCATTGTCCTCTTCAGGACAGCTGCAGAGATTTAAAGCTTGCCTGCCCTCAGGATAATTTTAAAATATTAAAATTATACTGAAGTTTTCTTTTTGAATCCACTCTTAAATTTATTTATGAAGGAGACTAAGAACCCTAAAAGGGCATCCTCTTCCCCACTGTATCACTCTTTTCAACAAAGCAGTACATTAAATGTCTTTCTTTATATTTATACCCAAAACAAGCATTATATCTTCCAGGAACATTTTAACTCAAAAAAGTTCAGGGACCTGAGCTTAATAACCAACATAAAAATCAAGAAATATGTGTAACTTGCTGAGCTTCAAACAGCTTTACTGAAAGTTTGGTTTCTATTTATCAGGTTGGAGTCATAAGACATTTATTGGTGTGTGTGTGTGTGTGTGTGTGTGTGTGTGTGTGTGTGTGTGTGTGTAGGTGTGTGTGTGTATGTCTACGTCTGTTTGAATGCATATAATGTGTCTATACCAGGTACACAAGTGGAGGGGAGAAGACAACTTGTAGGAATTGGTTGTCTCCTTTTCCATCTGAACTGCCTCATCAGCATGAAACAAAACTTTTGATAAATCAGTGCTACTCGTGTCATTTGAAAAACTCAACAGTGCTTGTTTTCCTATAAATTTTTATTACCTTAATTGAGAAAACATTTTAAATCATTCTGTAGTCACTTTCTGTACTTGAGTAGTTTGAGTGAGCTATGCTATACTAAATGTTTAAAATTCATGTGTCAGAATGGTTTGACACAGATACTGAAATCAACTGTTAATGGCCATCAATAGAATAAATAAAAATTGTATGTGAAGTTCTTAGGTTTCAGTTTGTTCTTGGAAATTTGTCATATTGAAAATAAAAATTGAGATATTTAAAATAGATATGATGAAAGAAAAAGACATTTCATTTCTCTTTCAATCACCAATATTACCTCTTTAAAAAGTTCTATGTGGGTTGATGAGAGGATAAAAGATTCAAAAAGTTAGTACTCTCAAGTATTATTAAGAAGACAATAGTTCTTATATTTCTTGGAAGCCCCTGATAAAACTACAGGAATTTCCAGAATTTCATACGCCATGAGTTGAAAAGTGCTATTTTATAATACAATAGGCATTTATCCATTTGTATTTCTATATAGCATTTTCCAAAAATTATTTGTTCATTCTACTATGGAAAAACAGTTGTGTATTTTGAGTAACTTTAATAAAAATAAGTTATTTATAATGGCATTTTAGTTCCAAATGTATTTCAAATTGTCTACAGTTTGTAGCTAGCTGTGACATTGATTAGTCATGCAGTTTTAATGATATAATAAGATTAGCTTTCAACTTTTCAGAATAAGCAACAGTTCTTTTCTAAAATAGTCACATGTGTTTATCCTTTCACCATCAAATAAAAAGAGTTTCTATTATTTTAAATATCCTCAACACACTTCTTAAAGTTTATAGTTTTTTTTTTTTAATGTTACTGCTACTAGTTAAATTTGAAATAATGCTTAGTCTGTTTGATTTTGAAATGGTCTTACTTTAGCCCACTCATCACATATAACATCATGCCTTGCATGCAGTTGTCTCTTATTGTGCTCACATATTTCTTATTTCTTTTTTACTCAAGCTTGAAAGATTGTGTGTGTGTGTGTGTTTGTGTATGTTTGTGTGTGTTTTCCTGTATGTGGAATGCCTGTTTGAAAAGTACAATTAATTTCCTATCAAGTTAAGGGGTTGTTCAAAAATGTATTGCATTTTCAACTAAATATTTCATTTTTACTCCCTACTCTTTGGTTGCATAGAGATCACATTTGGATTAATTTTCATTAATTTAACAACCTATTAACATGACTGGAGAGTTAGTTCGACTATATTTAGTGTAAGGGATTATGTAGGCCCATACCTACCCAAAATTTTTACTTTTCACCCACTTTCCACTCTCTCTCTCTCTATTTTCTACCTTTCCTCTCTGGAGGGATCATACAAGTGTTTTGTCATTCTTTTCATCTCTGTTTCAGTCCTAATGATTACAACAAAAAATGCAATGTGCTTATTTAATGTGTTATTATATAAATTGATCAGCACTTTTTTTAATCTTTCCAAAGATATGTCTCTTAGAAAACTTTTGTATATCTAATGTGTAATTTTGTACAATTGTATGTATAATTATATGTATGTACAAATTTATGTAAAATGTACAATAAATTGTATAATATAATTTGTGTAATTTTATTTTGTAATATTTTTTTTATCCTTAAAACTAAAAATTCGGGGATGATGAGATTCCTCAGTGGGTAAAGAGTTTTGTTACTAAGACTAATAACCCCAGTTTCTATACACTGAAACTTCTATACTCTGTTGAAGTAGAGAAACAACTCCCTTAAGTTATCATCTGAACACCACACATGGTATTTAGAGTGTGCACCCACAGATTTAGAGTGTTTACACACACACACACACACACACACACACACACAACACAACACACAGATGCGCCATACGTGCACAATAAATAAAGCAATGTAATAGAAATTTGAATGTAATAGGACATTTTATTTTTCCTGAGACTCAGTAGCCACAGAATTTGCACATATATTTAACATTTACTTAGTTCTTCACTGAGTCTTTTGCCTTTGATTTTCTAGCTAAACAAGTTACCATAATGCATGTGATCTGTGATGGCTTGTATTGATTGTAAAGGTGACAGGGTCCAGTATCATCTTGTAGACAAATTTCTGGGAATATCTGTGAAGTGTTTATAGATTCAGTTAATTGAAGGGATAGCTCACACTGGCTTTGTACAGTGCAATTCTGCGAGCTGAATTCCATGACTGCATCGATCTCTGACTGATTCCAGACTGTGGAAGCAACATGAGTAATAGACTCACATTCTTGCTGCCATGATCCTATCCCTGCCATGAAAGACCTCCCTTCGAACTGTATGCCAAAATAAATAGTTCCTGCTCTAAGTTTCTTTGTTCATGTATTTATTGCAGAAAGAAGAAAAGGAACTAATTAATTGTCCATTCCCACATGTCTAACTTACAATAAGTTAATAGAAAACATAACAAAACAGAACAGTAAACAAATCTCTGTTTCAAAAGACAAAACTGTTATTATAATGAGATTCAAAGATTCATCTATAATATAGATGATACAATTAAAAGATTGAGTATTTGAAGTAACTAAATGTATTAAATAGAAAAAATGGGCTATATGAATGAAGAAATAGTTGACATCAGGAAAAAATAATGAAAATATTAGATATAAAATACAGAAAACTGAAATAGTTCTCAGAAATTTTGTACAATATGGATAGTATCAATAAATCTGAACAAGTCAATATAAATCCTCCAAGCTGAAACTCAAAAGAATATCAACTCATACAACATTGTGAAATTAGAACTCTAGCATAAAAGAAGAAAAGTAAAGAAAACAATAATTAAAATTGATCAAAGTAAGCTATGAATATCAAGCCACAGATGTGAGAATTTCAAAGAACACCAATCAGAGCAAACAGTATTAAAAAAAAAAAACTAATTTAAACCCTTATATCATATTTTGGGCACTAAGAACTAAGACACTAAATGTATATGTGCAAGACTGTAGATAAAACAATGCCTCACCTACAAATGTACAGACAAGAGACTTATGTAGGATTCCTTATTGCAACTATGCAAAAAAAGGGGGGGATGAAAAATTCAATCCAGATATTCATACTCAGAAAGAATATCCTTTGAAAGTTGAGAACTGAACAATTTCTCCTAAGAGGGAACATACTGCAGACAACCTGGAAAACAAAGAATTCTCTGTAGCCAAATGTAGTTTTCCAGCAACAAAAATGTATATTTAAGGTCTAGAGAGACAGCTCAGTGGTTAAGAGCACTGACTGCATTTGAAGAGGATGTAGGTCCAGTTCCTAGCACTTACATGGTCTCTAACAACAGTCCCTAACTCCAGCTCCAGGCAAATTGACAACTTCTTCTGACCTCCAACGTACATTGCAAGACACACGCCTGCAGTCAAAAATTCATGCATATATAATAAAAATTTAAAAATTCAGAAAAGTTAAACTTATCTTTAAAGAGAAATGAAGAATATTTGAAATGTTACAAATGAAAGCTTGAAGGACATGTGCAATTTATACATATATGCATATATACATGCAAATAAAATGGATATGCATACAAACAAAACTTTTTAGATATGCATATTTATTGTATGTATACAATAATTTACATAAGATCACTAACTTTAACAATTTGAAGTCACTTAAAAGTAACTAACATTGAGGCAATAATAACACTGGTACAATAGTTATTTGTCTTTTTCTACGTGTACATCTCTACACAATTTTCTTGTCATTTAAAGAGAGAGGAAAGGGAGTAAGAATGTGATGTGCATTTAGATGAGGAATTCTAAAAGTTTAAATCAATCAGGAGTACTTTAGAAAAGGGGTAAATTCTGTGGTCAAACCCCATTTCTTTATCATCTCCAGAATTCTGGAGGAAGAAGGGAAGCAGTGGAGTCCGTTGTCATTTAAGAATTGTCATGGACAATATTTCCTTTTATTTAATATTGGATATTATGTCTACCCTGTACTGAAACCTCATAGAACACTCCAGCACCAAGCCATTTTAACGTTCCTCTGGTCACACTCCCCCACCTCCAGATTCTCTTCTTGATGACATAATTATGTGCAAAATACAAACTCAGGGTTTGGAGAAATGGCTTTGTGGATAAAGAAATCTGCTGCTTAGCCTGACAACCTGACCTCCACATGTTTCCTGTGGATCACTAATAACACACACACACACACACACACACACCTGTACTCCCCAAAACTAGAATAAAATAAGATGAATGAAAAAACCCAGGAAGCTCTCAGATAACATTTTATGGAAGTTTCAATTTTCTATCAAGTCATGTGATAAATATCATAAAAACTTTTATAAAATGTTATAAAATATATTCTTGTATAAAGGAAAATAACAAGACTTTTTATAAGATTATAATAGAAATATTCCTTTAGTAAGTTATTTAATGAGGCTTGTAACATTGCTCAGTTGATAAGAGCACTGGCTGCTCTTGTAGAGGACCTGAGCTCATTTCCCAAGGTCCTCATAAATCTAATGCTTTCTTCTAGCCTCTATGTGCATTGCATGACATGGATACATTTACATACATGCAGGAAAAATGCTCATACACATAATAAATAATAATAATAATTTAATAATGATACTTTGAAAAGTAGTATTAATGTAGTAATATTGTTACCTTGCAAAGTTTTTTTTGAAAATTACATTTCATTTATTATGTTTGTATGTTTGTGTGTGTGCATATGCACATGTGTGTGGGCATGTGTGTGTCACAGCATACATACAGCTGCTGTGTACTTCCAGCAGCAACTCTTAGCTATAAATTGTACTTTCACATAAAATTAAAGTCAAATGTGCAGTCAATAATAAAAAAGTTCCATTCTCTGAGCAATTATGCTCACCATCTTTATAAAATAAAAATCTAGAAAAAATATCCTCGTCAAAGTTTCTTTTTTTTCCTACTCTGGTGACTTGCTAACAACTAAACATTGTTATTTTCCTTCATTTAATTTAATAAGGAACATTAATCATCCATTAGTTGGTTCTTTAGCTTAACATTATTTGCTCTAGTCCACAAATAAGACCGCTATGGCTTGAAGTTGTTAGCATTGGAATTCTATTAGGATATACCATTTATCTTGTCCCTTCATATTAGCTCAGTTAATTGCATTTGATTTTTTATTATTCTAGTTAATGAAAAATATACACTGTTTCATGCAGGACTGGCCCTAAGCAAAATAGTTAAGTGAATTAATGTATTTCTTCAGCTTCTATGTTCATTGCTCTTCTCATATTTAGGAAGAATCCTATAAAAGTTATTAAAGTGAATGATTGATTAGAATGCTGGCTTTTCAAGCTTCATTGGCAGTGAATGGTCTGAGAGTTGAGCAGTTGAATCTTCCATAAGGCTATTGTTTAATTTGTAATAGTCGAACTTTCAAGTACTTATAAAGAGAATAGTCAGAATAGGCTAAATTAAGTAAATATGTTAGTAATATGAGTTAAGACAAAACCTGGTGTGCATAGTCAATACCTGAGAAGGAAAAGTTGATGAAAAAAGTCAGCAATTTCTATCATGAGTTAGCGGGACTTGCAGAATATATGAGGGGGAGTTGCACATTAGTGATGTTATGACTAAAAACAAATCATTAACAACCCTCTTACTGGAATGTTTAAATGAAGGTTTGTGTAAGAGAGAGAGAGAGGGAGAGAGAGAGACAGAGAGAGAGACAGACAGACAGAGAGAGAGAGAGAGAGAGAGAGAGAGAGGGAGAGAGAGAGACAGAGAGAGAGAGAGAGAGAGAGACTGGGGAGGCTTAAACAGCAAAGCCAAAGCCACTCCTGAGACAGCAATCAATGAGAGTTCTTACTGGGAGACTTTCTATGCATGCAATATATTAGTTGGTTCAAACTGCTTTGATAAAAACAATATTGACCTAGTAACTTAAACAACAAACTTTGATTTCTCACAGATCTGAATGTTAAAAGTCCAAGATCTAGGGGCCAACAGGTGAAGAGACTACTGAAAGCCCGTTTCCTGTTCTTAAATAGCCATCTTTTCCATGTATACTCCCACGACCAAGAAAGAGATATGCATTCCCTCACATTCCTTTTATGAGGAAAGTAGCAAAATATTTTATGGTTCTGCTATCAATGCTTCATTACCTCTTAAATGCCTTACTTTAAACACCAGCACCATTTTTTGGCGAATATAAATTTTGGAAGACAGTAGATTTCAATGTACACCACCCCAAAAACAGTAAATTTCTGTTTCAATGATTATAGGAGTTATTGGAGGTAGAAGATAAAGCCTCAAATTTTCATAAGTTTGGAAGTCTAATAACAGATGTCCATATAAATATGATTTCTCCAAATCAAAAATTCTTCTTATAAATGTAATTGAAAAATGCATGTAACTTATAATATTAAACTGGCTACCCTAAGTTAAGAGTAAACAAAAGGAAACTGTAAGAGGAAACAAAAGGAAACAAAAAATTAAATAGTTCCTAAGACCAAGAATGGCCAATAATAAACTGGCCACCATCTGATTTATAAAATTTTGAAATGAATATAATTTTTAAAAAAAAAATTCCCTATATCATCAGTGTTTCTGCTGCTGATAATGGAAGATATACCAGCATATCCACTTCACAAGAATGAATTTAATACAGACTCATCACCATTTCCAGGATAAAATCCAAGAAATTTAAGCTCACAATTTAAAGAAAAATACAGACACACAAAATAAAAATGGATCAGGGTACCAGAAATGAGAAACAGTCAAGGGAGGAAAGAACTGAATTCAGTTAAGTGGGAATCTAAATAAACTTTGAGCTTTTCAAATCTGAAATATAAAACAACTGCAGCAACATTGAAAAAATACAGCAAACATATGCCACATGAAAAAGTAAATAAAGAGGTCTGAGGATATCTCTGAATCCCAGTCTAGCCTGGCCTACACAATGAGTTCCAGGCTAATCACAACTACATAGAAAGACCCTGTATCATAATAAAATGTTGTGTATAAAGCAAACTTCATGTGATATGTTATTATAACTAAGCTAATCACAGAGTAAATACATGACCTTTCTTGAAGACTATGATGAAGCTTAAAAATTGTGGTGAGCTATGATGTTATACCCATAGAAATGCCATAGTTCAGTGCATTTCTAAACTGCATCACTAGCTATGTCAAAGTACAGCAGATACAATTGTGTTTGAGGAAAATACATTATAACAATAATATAAAATACAACTACGCTACTAGTCCACATATTAACTACACTATTTTTTAAATGTTATTTTAAAGCATACTGCCAATTAAAAAATTAACTGTACAACACTCTGCTGTACCTCATTGGCATCCCCATCATGCATCTCATGCAGACTTGCATCTATACCTTCAGGGCTGTGCAAGTATACTGTATAAGTTTTTTATAGTACTAAAATTGCTGTTTCTCAGAATATGTGCCCATCACTAAATGTTGTGAAGTTGATCCTAAAATTTAATTGCTGAGATGACCACTTATCTATTTAACCTGTAGGTCATGAACATTGTCTGGGTTCAATTGGGTATTTCTCCTGCTCCCCTTGAATTAGTTTTCCCATGAATCTGTAGCTCGTGTCAGTTAAATATGCAGGTGTTCCAGCATGAAGAATTTAGTCTGATCAGTGAGTGTGCTTTCTAACTTTCAACAGGATGCCTTTAGTTAACATCTGCTACAAGTAGTTTAACCCCCTCCACCCAAAAAAGCAAAACAACAAAAAATAGATCATGTTTGTTTGCTATTTTAAATTTTCACTAATATATTGTTTCATTACTGTCTTGTTGGACAAAGCAAGTAAGAAAGTCAGACCAGTTTCATTTTGAAAATGGTTTACAGACTTTCATAACAGGTTCTTGAATGTCTTATTACAAATAAATTACATAAATGGAATGACAAGTTTGTGGCCATTTCTTGTTTCTTGCCACAGACTAGGAAATATGACCAAGCAAATTTGAGGATAAAAGGTAAAGATGCAATAACATCCAATACAAAACATCTCTTATCTGAAAAAAATATATAGATGTGAAAATGGAAAAGAACTATTAGAGCACAGGAAGAGGACCAATGGTGGGGGAGAGCAGTAGCAGAAAAGAGAGGGCGTGAGGATAAACATGACAAGAGAGCATGGAGTGTCTGGATTCAGGATGTTTTTAAATGCATTTTTATTGAGCTTTTTAATAGTCATACATTTACCACTCAAATCCAGACCCCCTCCTCCAACCATACCTCCTTCCATCCCCTCACCGGACCCTCTGCAACCGGCCATACATGCTGAGTTCTATTCATTCAGGTGTCTGTACCCACATGTCCTTCAGTGTAAATGTGTCCGCTGGAGTTTAGTCAGCCCATCCAGTGGTCATATGTAAGTCATACTCTCCATCACCCAGCAGCAACCAGTCTCAAATAGTTCTCAGTCCAGTACTGACCTGCCACCTATTTCTCACCTCTCCTTTGGGACTTTGTTTGACTGAGCTGACATGGATCGCAGGCTCTACTCCACGGTGCCACAGGCTCACATGAGCAAGCCTCCAGTTACCTGGAGGCCTCCACCTCCCTGTGTTCAGGAACCGGCCCTCACTCCTTCAATCTTTTCATCTCCTCTTCTGCAAAGGTTCCTGAGCCAGGGGTGGATGAGGTTCCATATATGAGTTCCATCCTACACCCTGCAGTCTCTTATTCTCCAAAACATAGTCAGTTGTGGACTTGTGTACATCACACTCTGATGAACATAGAAACCTCACTGGTAAGAGTTGAGGGATGCATTAGTCCTCTCTCTACCCCTTATTCCACTATGTACTACGAGCCTTAGTTATAGAGATTTGACAGCAAACTTGTCACCTAGTACTGGCCATCACCCAGGCATATGTTCTCTGTGTCTGACCAGATGTGCAACTCTGCAGTAGCTTTTATCTGTTGCAAAAAGAAGCTTCTTTGATGAATGGAGTAGGACATGCTTGCCACTCTAAGGGAGGTCTCTTCTATCTGATATTGCATTTTCTGCCAAGCACCTCCCCATATATATATATATATATATATATGTTCAGGCACTCTATGTACATTTCTTATAGGCTTTTTAGGACATCACTTTTCTCTCTACGTTTCCTAGCCCCCAAAGATTCACTCATCTTCACTCTTTTTTCTGCCATCTGGCTTCCCTCTTCCCTCCCTTCCTAGTCACAGTGCCCCCATTATCCCACCCTTCCCCTAATACCTCCTGACTCCTGCCATCTTTCTTCTCCTGCCTCACTCCTCGCCCCCACACCATGGTCCTTTGCATGTCCCTCCCTCCTCTCCTCCCTGCAAATTGCTCATAATTTTTCCAACTCCTTCAAGTAAAGTCTGTTTCCTACTATCCCCCTTTCAGTTTGTTTCTTCTCCTTTACATCCATGTATCCTTTCCCTTTACCTGGCTCTTGGTGTTACATCAGAATTTATATTCTTACATATAAGGGATTCAGTACTTTAAGGAAACCCATTGTTTGCACAATATTTTATAACAGTAATACCTTTGCACTGTATCTTTTTTAAAATTGTGAAGTGGAATAAATTTATTAATAACCATGTGAAATGCATCTTCAAAAGTTATGGAATATACTGTATGTAAGAGGTTTTACAAACAGAGAAAAGGAAAGAGAATTTGTGTGATGATGAAAATGGCTTTTTAAAAAAACTTCTTATTATTATTTTTATTTTACGGGTACATGTGTATTGTTTGTATGTAGGTAAGTGCACCCATGTTGTACAATGCCCATGGAGGACAGAAGAGGCTGTTGATCCCTTGGAATGGGAGTTACATACAGTAGTTAGTTGCCCTGTGAATGCTGAGATTCAAATCTAGGTTTTCTGCGAGAACACCCAATATTCTTAACCGCTGAGACATCTCTCCAGCCATGAAAATTGCTTTTAAGGTACTGATAGAAAGTAAAACACACAGGCCAATATCAATAGTTAATGGGAGAATTTTTTTAAAATACCTATTGTAGTGAATTTTCAAGTTGGGAGACTCAAGAAATTCTGAATATCCTGAATAAGAGAAACAAATTTGAAAACTATAAGATCTTTATCTTATAAAAATAAAGAAGTATATAGAAAAACTTTTAGGCTATTAAATACTCTTAATAGATATTGCAAGGAGTTAGGGAGAAAAATGATCACATATAAAAGAGTATGCCAACTGTATTAACTGATAAGCTGCCAATTCCAAAAATAAAAGACATAAGGTAGGTGTGGTGGCTCATGCTTTGAGTCCCAAAACTCCTGAGGAAAAGGCATTTGGATAATTGTGAGTTTGAGGCCATCTAAATAGTGAGAAAATAAAAATTTGTGAGTGATCATCAGAATTAAGATAAGTTTTTTTCTTTTTTGATCCTTGCATTATTTTGGGGGGGGGGCAAGCTGAAATAAAGATAAACCTCACAATTTAAAAAGGATAGGGGGCTGGTGAGGTAGCTCAGAGGTTAAGAGAATTGACTGCTTCTGTAGAGGACCTGGATTCGGTTCCCAGCACCACATGGTGTCTAAAAACCTTATTCCACTATCTGTGCTTTGAAAGAGTTTCTCGTTTTAGTTTGCATATAACTTATTCTGCTATTTTTCTTCTCATATCATTGAATAATCCTTTGCAATTTTACTTCTTCAGTTCTTATTCAGAAAACTTTATGGTAAGTACCCTAGAACATTTTCTAAGTCCTAATCTCTTCTCTTTTGAAAAAAAAGTATTTAAGTGAACTTAACTACTCCCTGAATATACATATAAAATATGCTAAATCTCCATCTTCATAATTATCATGGAAATGAACCTAATGGCATACAATTTTCAAATCTTATGCTTATTCCTAAACACACACACACACACACACACACACACCAAGAAAAACTAGTTGGGTACTGACTTAGTTTGTGAGATAATAACATTCATAAACTAAGATGGACTTAAAATCTCCAGGTGACATAATCTTATAAAAACAACTATTGTACATGTAGTCATCCTAGAACAAAATATCATGATCATGGCTCTATTTTTAAGTGTAAAATCCTAAGTATATATTTCACACATAGTCAACTAACTGTATGATATTTGACTTTAGGAAGTCAGAAATTACATTGAACTGGAGGATTTGCTTTTGCCTAGTCTTTGGTTTTACACAGTTCCATTTTTTTTGAGTATCTCATGTTTCTCCTTCAATATGAACTCTTTTAGTTATCAGTAGGTTTCCAGGGTAAATCAAATATCAGGTGTGATGTTCAGTGAAGATCTTAAGGAAGCATAAAGGGAGCTAGTGCATCTACAGAAAGTGAGAGCACAGCAGGAGTTCAGAGAAGGCACAGAAGTACTAGGAGATTAGACAGCAGCTGGTGAAGAAAACATGGATCTAAAGAGGTTTCACCAAGAGGCCTTAGAAGAATAGCAAGGCAGCAGAAAAAAGAAATCACAGAGAAGAAAAGAAAATGTACCTCAACACATGAAAGAGAATAGCAAACCTAAGAGAAGATTTAGAAAAAACAACTGAACAAGTCCAAGAGACTTTTGGAAGGGTTCTTAAAGGTCAGAAGTTACAGAGATTGCTGAACTTTGAGAAACTACAAAATTATATTAGAAAAAGATAGAAGGCCTTGAACAAAGAGAGCCTGAGATCAAGGAAATGGCACCTGTGTTGAATTGTGTGCTATCCCTGGCTAGAGAATATATTCTTAGAAACCAATGTCCTAGGACCATGGGAATCATAAGCATAGCATATATAATATCTGAAAGTATTCTGATATCTAGTTTTTTCCAACTACATTGTATAAAACAATGTACTTAAGAAAATATGTCTTGAAAACAAAATCTAATTAACACATATTGTGACTAAATTGCAGGTCAGTGTTATTTAGCTCTTTTGACCTGATTAATGCTATTGATAACATAAAGATACAAGCTTCTCTCCAGAAAAAGAATATTTTAAACATGCACAGATATGCTGGGTTAATTTATTGCCTTGGAGTTCCAGAGGAAAACCAACAGTATGAAATGTGCATCATGTCCCATATTTGTAGCTGAAAATATGTGACTGCATTTCTGGTAATAAAAAGATAAAAATAAATCTAAATATTGAAAATAGAGGTTTTGAAATGATGATAATTTTACCCAAAAGTAACATTGACTGTGACTGATTTCAGCAAGAATTCTGAAGTTAGATTTGGCTTAGAAATTTCTATGGATGCTAAACCTTTAATCTATTTTATAAAACATTTTGATGAAAGAAAGTACCCAAATTTTTGAGTGGATGTTTAGTACTACAAAGAATTAGATATTGTGTGTCTCACATCAACAATTAAAAGAAAATTTGTGCCAATCAAGATTGGGATTCAACCAGATCCTGTACAATTTCAGCACCCAAAATGGTAATGTGTGTCAAGCTGAGAACCATATTCCTGTACTAGTCAAGATGAAAATTACTGGATGGATTAACTCTGTGCATGTTATGTGTCTTCACCTCATCTTTATTTATTAATTTAAATTTTCATCGTTCCTTTCAAAATAACTTTATAGTGTACTTTATTTCATAATTAACTGTATTAAAGAGCTTTACCTATTTATTATAATTCTCATGGACTCACTCCCTTATTTTGATTAAAGAAATGTTTATTACTTTTTTGTTAACATCATAAGATGTATCGTCTGCTTAATATACATTATTCATTGAATTACCTTTTCAAGATATTAAAACTTGTTGAATGATTTTGATCCAAAACTATTTAGTGAAAACTCACATAGATAATAGAGCTTTATTTAAGACATGTTCAAAAGTGTTTTCTGATTAAGTCCTAGTACACACACTAAGTGGATGCATATAAAGCCCTATACTTCTAGTTGCAGTTCATCCGAACACACTTTTGACATTTTCAGATTAGCACCCCACTGTCACTCAAATTTAATTGATTATTTCAGTATTTACTGGATTACAGAATTGCAAAATGTATTGATATGGAAAGGTCGTTTATCATAATATGCTTGGTCATCCATTTAAGAAGAAACTTTCACTAATGGGGAGTAAAGAACTGTCATATTTTTGGACATGGGAGATTTCAATTTCAGGTTCCAGATAATTACATTATACTCAGATGTTTCTATGTACATAAGATACTTTCCTGTACAAATTCCTGTACAATGTCCATTATTTGTCCATGTAACCTTAGGTTTGAAAAAGGAAAGATAGGTGTTCTGCTATTATTATTATTAGCAATTAATATCTTTTCTGTCAGCAGAGTATGAAGTCTAGGAGAAGGATGAATGTGAAGAGTTATCTTAAGAATCATTTCTCTGCTCCGTAGCTCTTCATAACTATTCAGTGAGAAGCACTGTATGAGATTCTGAATTCTGTTGTCAGTCACATACCTCTCTCTATTCATCCATCTACCTGTATAATATCATTGTCTGTATCCATTGTTATTATTCTCAGATAATGAACATTAGACTGGTTATAGGAATTTTTATTTTTTATTTATTTTTATTAGAAGAAGCATTTCATTACAGCTTAACAATTTCCAGAGGAAAATAAATTAAAAGAAAAATGTATATAAAGCAGTGGAAAAACAAAACTAACTGTGTTAGCATTTTTGATAAGAAGATATTATTTTCTTAGGAACAAAATAAAACAGAATAAAAAGACTACTAATAACAGGGTGATTTAAAATATTTATATGAATAAGTTATATGTATTTTACAGATAAAGCTCTTCTTAAAAAAGTGATTTATCTTGAATATGGCTGTGGCCCTTCAAGGGTTTATATGTTGAATACTTGTTACGTATGTTAGTGGTATTGGAAGGGTGTATGCAGGTAAGAGTCAAGTGGGGGTTTTCTAGGTTATGGTGGGTGAGATGAGTTCCTCTTGACTGCTCCTTGGCTTCTCTTTATATGCCTTGCTGAAAAGGTCATCAATTACTTGCTTCTTCAAGTCTCTGGCTAATGCTGAGTCCAAGATGAGGCAGCTGACACATGGTCCCCTGAAAACAAAGTCTGTGTTATGCCATTGCAAGTTGGAACTTCTAGAACTGTAAGCTTAATAAACAGCATTTTTCATAAGTAGCCTGAATCATGTTTCTAAAACAACTGACTATTACAAAATGTAAGAAAGTTATCATGCTAAGGAGCCTTTAGTTAAAACCACTCAGAATTTGAAATGCAAAAATAATTGTTTTAGAGACTCAGTATATTGAAAAGTGGACTTCTGTTTTTTCAATAATAAGGAATTTGTTTAACTGCATGTATTAGCCCTAGATTTTATATTTAGAGATATTTTGGATAATGAACAGATGGTATAGAAATTTGCCAAATACTCTGTACTGTTCTCTTCTTTTTTTATTCCCATCTTCTTTCAGTGTGGCATATTTGTTTCAATTAATGAACCAATATGGAAGCATTATTATTTACTACAATCTCTGCTTTCCTATTCATCTTGGAGGACACATTTTATTGAGATGTTGTCTCTTTAGCCTTCTCTTGTTGTTATGATAGTTTTGATTATCCTTGTTTTTGGTACTCTCTACAGTTCTAAAGAAGTGTTGGTCACACATTTCATAAAACACTACTTTGTTGGAATTTGTTCAAATTTTTTGAGTGGAGCTTTTGGTTTCTAATATAGAGAACACAAAGCTATCCAGGGTTTATCTGTGCTGAAGAGCCCAGCTGTGTAATGTAAGAGAAGCTGATCGAAACAATCTATGCAAAATCAACAGTCAAGACTTCAATCAGTTACTACTATGTTATAAGCAAAAGGATACAATGGAAAGAGTTCCAACTCTCCCTGTTCTTTTCCCACCAAGGATTTGTACCCTGGTCCAGAATTGGGTAAATCAGAGCCAGCTTCCAGATCTTCTCCCTGCTGAGGGAAATTTGAGTTAATAGCTTCTGCGTCTTTATGGAGCTGAAGGAAAAAGAGAGGAAGGCAAACATGGAGAAACACTGTACACTGAGTCAGAGGTCAAGAAAAATTTTTGTCTTCCTCCCTGCCTTCCCACTGGTAAGGAAGCTTCAGCCATGTAGCCTGGCAATGGGCTCTGGGGATGACCATAGGTGAGAGTGATTCTCATACCTCCCCTCAGAGGTGGCTGTGCTCTGACTATGCCCCCAGTAAGTTGTGTGGAAGGCCGCATCCCCTGTGAGACTGGAAAGGGAAAACCTTCTTAATTCCCATAGTCATCCTGAGATAACACAAAGAGGACTTTAACCAAGAGTCTTGCCTAGTTCAAATATCCCTCTATCATATCCATCATGTCTAATGACTTATGAGTATAGGTATTGACTGTGCATTTCTGATTTCTGCATCATGCAGTATGGATCTATGGGTGTCGTGTGATTACAGTTTAATATTATTCTATTTTGTTTGTTGTTCACATGTTTCCAACTTTGGCCCATGGTTAGGAGACTTGTTTTGAAGATAATTTTGGAAAGGAGAAATGCCTATAGTAGAATTACTGAACTCTTCCTATGAATTCCTATGTAGTTAGTAACCACAAATTTGAGTACATAGCACTGTGCACAACTATTAAGAAAACTAAGAGCCTAGAGGTCTGTTGGAAAGGGACCACCCAGATTTCACTTACAAAAGGTCAGGTGTGGTGGTGCACACCTTTAATCCCAGCACTTGGGAGGGAGAAGCCTGTGGATCTCTGTGAGTTCCAGGCCAGCTGGGGCTACAGAGAGACCCGGTCTCAAAAAGGCCAAAACAAAAATAAATAAATAAATAAATAAATAAATAAATAAAAGGCTTGAAATGCCAAAGCAAGCATCTCACTGAACTGTGAATTGTGGT
>NW_008360303.1:1306346-1306581 GCF_000622305.1 Nannospalax galili
AGGATGAATGCATCTCTCAACTCTCAGCAGAGAAGCTTCCTTATGCAGCAGATGGCGATTAACACAGAAAACCACAACTGACCCACAGGCAAAAATACGAGATTGAATCCATGAAATTGGGTGGAAGGGGATGAACATTACGGAAGTGATCCAACTATGATAAAAGATATTGTATGAAATTAGCAAAAAATCAATAAAAAATATTTTAAAAGAAAAATACATACAAAATTTAAAA
>NW_008360303.1:1306660-1307931 GCF_000622305.1 Nannospalax galili
TTAGATGGTGTGGTTTAACATAATTCAAGTATAACTTCAGCTCTGTTCTTTCCCTTTCCTTGTAATTCCCCCTTTCCCTTCCTTGAAACTGCAAACCTCAAGCAAATAGTACATTGGTTAAAAAAATATAGTCTCAAGAATATGACGTACATGGATTTAAATCCTTGCCCTTGGTATTACAAAACTATGAATTTCAAGCTTCTAATTTTTAAAATCAAAATATTAAAGATTGGCTACCAGGAAGTATTAAATTGGTCAATATGTGAAATTGCTGATTCATAAGGGGATGCTCAGTACCTAGTAGCTTCCTCACTATGCCTCTGCCCTCAAACACAAAATATATGAAAAATATTCATATAGTTGTCATAGCACTTCTTTTCCTGGGGGAACATAGAGTTGCAAATGGTTAAGAGAGGGGTTAATTATTAAATGAAATGGGTTAAGATGCCTACTCATAGACAATGTTTATTTTAAAGGTTGAGTCTTGAGGCTGTTATAAGTTTTATGTGCATCTTCTTGAAAGTCCTGAGGAAAGCACTAATGTGCTCACATTAAATAACTGTCTTTGAGAGACCTTGGACTTCAGGCTATTGGTTGGTTTTCTCACTAATCTCACAGAGCTTGGTACTTTTATTGCCAAAATAATATAAGGGATCAAGCCTTCCCCTAAGAGATTGTCTGAACATCCCATTACCTTAGGATTTTATTCTGGCCATCCTATAAATATTCTTAAGTGGGTAGTATATATGTGCCATTAATATTCATGTCTTCTAGATGAATTTGACAACTTAGTTTCTGTTTTATCTATATATCTGTCATCTATCTATCTAATCATCTATCTATCTATTATCTATCTGTCTGTCTATGTATTATCTATCTATCTAATTGCCTGTATGTGTGTTAAGTGCACCCATATCATTCAGTGCCCTCAGAGGTCAGAAGAGGATATTGGATCCCCTGGAACTGGAGTTATAGATCATGTGGTAGCAGTAATGTTAAATATTTTTATAACTTGGGATCCTTGTTGAATTCTATAGTAACTTTCATGGTAAAATTTTAAAAAATTATTAAAAATACTAAAAAGATACATTTTAACTGATGTAAGATGTCACCCATGAAAAAAAAGAATTCTTACTTAGCTTTTCCAATTCAGAATCATGATCAGGAAATACCCATTTTAGGATCTTCTCTGTCCAGTTACAATGATTTTAGTCCAATTGGAATCATGTAAACACTCAACTACATTTGGTTACTTAGCTGTTTTTAGCAAA
>NW_008360303.1:1307977-1327332 GCF_000622305.1 Nannospalax galili
AATTAGTATTTCTATCAGAAAAATACAACAAAAGGTTTTGCTTTGAATTCTTTGTTATGCCCCATTATCATTATTCTATCAGAAAATTACAATTTCTGTCAATTATACTTATCAGTGTTTATAAGGAAACAAGTATTTGTACCTCATTTTTTATTTTAAAAAATATGAGTAAGATACCTACTTCCACCATTGATTTAGAGTGGGGCTATAGAGTAATGAATGACATTCATACATAAATATTTTAGAAAGCAAAGTTAATATTGAAGAATATTTTTAAATTTTTTTCTTCCAATATTCAACGTTCTACTACTGAACCCTCAGGGAATTGCCATTTCTGTTTCCCGTCTCATACCAAGATTACATTTCACTACTGGCCTCTGTTTCTTCATGCCTTTCCTCTCTACCTTCCTTAGTAGTTTTCCTTACTCTTTCTCCTTAACACCTCTCAATAACTGTCTCTTGGTCTATTTGTATTTACCTGTGCAATTACACACTGTAGCATCATATATTTTTGTCAGCTCACACCACGTTCTACCAGAATATTGCAATCTTCCATGGAAGAGATTTTCATTTTACAACCGGCAACGATGCCAAGCGTTTTTTACTTTCTAGTAAAATACTCCACTGAATTTTAAAAATAAACCAATTCACTAAAAGATATTAGAAACTTTAAAATTGGAAGCTCGGCGAGATTTTTTTTCTGCCCCATATATGTATACTCTTAATCATCTTGTTTACAGTGTGTGGTATAGAAATCACAGAAGCATATTGAGTGATAGAAGCACTTGGTATTTTTCATAAGTAAAATGTAAAGTATTTCTACTTGTTGGAAGAATAAGATAAATAATTATAATAATCATGAATGAGGTGTTTTAGAAAATGCATCTCATTGAAGTATGAACAAATTATATTAAGTAGGAATATATAATTATAGATGAAATAAATAATATCATGATGTGTGAAATTAGAAAACTACAATAGATTCTTTACAAAGTGGAATATAAATGAAACCAGTAGTGGAATGTGAGGTCAAAGCCATGGCTGGTTAGAGAGGGAGACACTTGCCTATACAGACAACTTACCCTATACCTGGCAGCAGACTTGCCATATATATTATTTCAATTCTTTTTAATGTTTTATCTGTTTTACATATGATTATGCATTGATAGATAATATAGATAACAATTTATATTGAAAGAGATATCAAAGGAATAAATTTGTTTTCACAAATACCTTCATAACTCAATAAAAGTTAAATTCTGATTAAGGAAATTCTACACTGTCAAAAGTTGTGCACTAATTCAGATGAATAAAAAAGTAAGAGTGCTTTTGCATATTCAAAATCAGTGAACTTTTCTCCTTCCAGATCCTTTCTTAGTGTTATGTTCGTCTGCACTGTTTTATTCACCTGTAGGATTTACTTTGAATTTTTCACATCTTTTATTCTTATGCCAGTCTCTTTCTTATGTATTTTTTTCTTAGTGTATTATGCTATTTTTTTTCAAATACTTCATTTCTCATTATATATTATTAATACTTCACACAGTTCCTGGAACCAAACAAATGCTCAATGAGAATAGAATAACCAAATGAAAAATGATGTTGTTTATTTGTAACTAAACAAAAATCAACCTTCTGTTAAAAGATTACAATATAAACTTGTCTATACTCCAGGAAACATACTGGCTCACTTGTTTTTAACATATTAAATCTTTTTCATGAGTACCTGAGAAAACATTATAACATGTATGCAGATATATGATGTTGAAGTAGCCATGCTTATATCATATAATTTGTCCTAAATATGTGCATTCTCTACTGTACAACCATAAAGCATAATCACAGATCACACAACAACCAAAAGTATCAAAAATTATGCAATACCAGTAAAAATAGAAGCAAGTAGAAGCAGTACTTATAATGAACCAATACTATAAAGGAGATAGAGCAAGTACTTGCTTTATTAGTAAAAAGATAGACAAACATTTCCCTATGGATTTTTCAAGGATCATTAATATTATTTATCTCTACTTCCTCCTTCTTCCACTGTATTACCATCCAGTAGATTACACCTTATTTCTCCTATTCTCTTGACAATGCCTGTGTCCTATTACCCTCCTCTCTAGAACTCCTGCTCACCTTCCCGATGGTCCCTTTCTACTTTCCTGGCTTCTGAAGTTATTTTGGGCTGTATGCTCACATCTAAAGTTTGAGAGCTAGAATCTAAAAATAAGAAAGAACATGGAGTTTTGTCTTTCTGCATCTGAGTTACCCCTTTCAACATACTGTTTTCCAGTTCCATGCACCTACCTGCAAATTTCTTGATTTCCTTTTTTTTTTTTCATAGCTGAATAGAACTCCATTGTGTATACCTTCACATTCTTTTTTATTCATTCATCAACTGAAGGACATTTAGGTTATTTTCATTTCTAAGTATTGTGAAAAGGGCAGTAATGAAAATTGCTGAGCAAGTATCTCTGCAGAAGGATATCCAATAACTTGAGTATATGTTCAGTAGTATAACTAGATCATATGATCGATCTACTTTTAGTTTTTTTGAGAATTGTACACACTGATTTCCATAGTGGCTAAGCCAATATGCAGTTCTGCCAGCAGTGAATGAAAGTTCTCATTGTCCTATACCCTCACCAGCATTTGCTGTAAGTTGTGTTCTTTATCTTAGCCATTCTGATTGGGACAAATAAAAGTCTAGAAGAAATTTTAATTTGCATTTCTTTAATGGCTAAGGATGTCAAAACTTTTTAAAGTTCTTTCTTAGCCATTTTTATTGTTTTCCTTTGAGAGCTGTCTGTTCACATCCATGGCCCAGTTTCTTTTTTTAATTGTACTGATGAATGGAAATATTTTAATGTACTTTTTTATTACTTCTTTGAGAACTTTAAAGAACATACTTTGGTCATACTTATCCCTCCCCACTCTTCCTAAATTCACCTTCAGTTCCCTACTGAACTGCTTCCTCCTCTCCCTTCCTCCCCCTCTCCTCCCCCTCTCCTCCCCCCCCTCCTCCTCCTCCTCCTTCTTTGTTCCTCTCCTTTTTCCTCCTATTGAGTCTAATATATTTTGCCTCAATATGCTTGGATATGGAACTTGCCCTGGAAGGTGGTCCATCCTGGGTCACATCCTTAAAGAAAACTGACTTTCTGTTTCAGTACTAAGCCTTGCCAATAAAGCCTCAGCAAGGGATGGAAGTCTTGTTTACCTTTCTCTATTCCTGCTGGGACTTTGGCTTGAGATTTAGTAGGTTTTTGAGTGCTGTCACAATTATGATTTTATATGTACAACTTCCCTGCTGTCTGGAATGCATTGTTTCCTCATAGTCATCCACCACCTCTAGGTCTTACAAGATTTCCACCCCCCTCTTCAGTGTTGATCCTTAAGCCTTGGAGAGGGGTGTGTGACACCAATATCCCTATGGGGGCTGAGTGCTCTGCAGTTTTTTAATTAGACTGAGAATTTCTCAGTCTCTTAGGCTGAGCACTCAGCAGACTCATTTTCTCTGAACTTTGACTAGTTATGTATCTCTGTGGTAACTACATTCTCAAACAAGAACTAACTCCTCTGATGAGGACAGAGATGCACTTATCTATGTGTATAGCAACAAGTCCTTAAGAGTAATTAAAAAATTTTATTAATTATTTTTGTTTTATTATGTCTATGAGTGTGTTGCCTTCATGTATATAAGTGCACCCATGTCTTGCAATGCCTACGGAGGCCAGAAGAAGGCATTGAATCCCTTGGAACTGGAGTTACACATGGTTTTTAGCCACCATGTGGGTGCTGGGAACTGAACTCCAGTTCTCTGCAAGAGCATCCAGTGCTCCTAACTGCTGAGTCATCTTTTCAACCCCATTTGGAGTCATTTTAACACTATGTTTATTTAGGAGAATATGTGAAGTAGGTTCTCCCTTAGGGCCTATCACTTATCCAGGCACATGTTCTTTGCCCTGGGACTGGTGCCAGGTGTGGGTTCCATCTTATGTAGCAGGCCTTAAATCTAATCAAAGGGTGGTTGGTTAATCCCATCTCATTCATGCCACTATTTCACTAATGGGGATAGCTTGACAGGCCAGTTCCTCTTTGTAGTTCATAGGGTTCACCACTGTGTAAGACCGACGATTAATTCTCTTCTCCAGTAGATTGCACATTACCTTCCAATATCTTGAAAACTAGTGAGTAGGGATGACGTTTCCAGGTCAGTATATATTTGATTTCTCTGTTTTATGGCTTAAGAACATGTTGTTTTCAGCAGTAGTGTCTGTGTCCAGAGGGACAGTCGCTCCTCGGAGGGGCGGGGCCTGCTGCAGGGAGTAATCTATGGAGAGGGGCTGTAGAGATTTAGCCGCTGCGCTGGCACCATCTTGACAGCAGCAGTGTAGAGGAAAAAAAAATGGCCCTGTTGTCTTGCCCCCGTGGAATCGATAGGGGGTATTTACCAACTTGGGCTGAGACTGTGGGCCCATGAAGTGCGGGTGAAAACTAATGGAGAATGTGGGCATGGAGCAGAAGCAATCTGGAACTACACTGGGTGTTTGCCTTTGTAAGTCACTCTATTTCCCCTGTCCAGAATATAAACTATGAAAAATTCAGATAAAGATGTGTTATATAGTTTGTCTAATAGAGCCAGGAACTAGGGACCTTAACAGAACTCGGGTGACAGCGTCTTACTCCACTTACTTCCAGAGAGCTTTCGCAATTGCTTATAGTGTTTGGGTGTCTACAGTCTCTGACTGTCCCACTACTCAAAGAAACATAACTCTTTCCTGTACTGAGGTTTTTAACTTGGTAGGATAAGGTGTCTAGTTGGGAATTAATCAGGTTGTTTGTTTTCCTGGTTCTTTCTTTATTTTGTTCTTTAAATATCTTAGATATTAATCATCTATTAGCTATATAGCTAGCAAAAATGATCTCCCATTCTGTGGACTTCACCTTCACTCAGTTGACTAGATGAAGAACTACAGACAATCAAAAGCTGCTTCCTTGATAACTTATCAGATCTCATTTGTCTTCCCTAAGCACATGTAAATATTAACATACTAGCACCAGTAAATGCACTCATAATATATATATAATTGACAAATATATCATTTATAATCAATGAAGAAGTCACAAAATTGAAGGGAAATGAGGGAACAGGAAGAGTTTGAGGAGGAGAGTGGATGAAAATTATATAATACAATAAAATGTATGAAATAACAAAAGAACTTACATTAGGGATACTAAAATCTTGTAAGGCAATTTTTAATACATAGAATTCTTTCAAACACACACACAACACACACACACACATACACATTTCATTTCTCAATGACTCAAGTCTGCAGAGAGATGAGAGAATGGTATAACAGTACAGGTCTTTAAATCTGAGCAGCTGGGCAGACCCAGGAGTAAGTGCTAATCTTTATTTCCAGCCTGTGGTTAAATTGCAGTCTACAACAGATTTATTTGGACTGTCTTAAACTCTAAAGTTGGGCAACCTTTGTTAAACTCTGGAGAGGACAATATTTTATTTTGAGCCTAACAAATTAAAGATCAACCTGGGCCATCTGGGTCTGTAATAAGAACAAATAGCAAAATCATGGTTGGCAAATATCATTGCATGGTTAAGGACGCTGCAAACATAGCTGTCCATAGATGCTGTAATTTACAGACTTTTTCCATTTCCTCTGGTAATAAATTTAATTATTCCTTTGGTCCTTTATTTTGGCTAATTTTTCAGCCCCATTATCAATACATTCCCAAGGAGTACAGAATACAGAAAACAGCTAAGCTGTTAAAAACTATGGGATCTTCTTCAATGTAATAAAAACAATTTCTCACGCCTATAAATTTGATTCTTATGTTTTTTCAGTGCAACATTTATTATTTAACAAGATGCTACTGAAGCTAATTGTATATTTACTGTTTCCAGTTTATTCATTCTGTATAAGAGTATCTTGAAAGAGTTTAAAAAAATGATCATGGGCATTTGCCATGAGATATTAGCAACTATATTAAGCATACCAGAAAGCAAACAATTATAAATTGCAGAATAGAATTACTTTTTACTTGTTATATATTTTTATACTAGTAATATTTTACATTTCTATCTACTTAAATATTTTGTGCTCATTGGTCTCTCAAACTACTGAGTGAGTATAGAAATAAATATTTGATTCAAAAGGAAACAAAATTTGAGAACAGTAATGTGTTATAGAGACTAGCTTCAAGGAAAATTTCTATCTCAAAGATTTTCTACTATGACCAATGCCAACTCCTTAAATATTATTTGATAGAAAGTTTTGAGAAAGATTTGGCGCATAGTTACAAGCTAATCAGAGTTGCTGGCACATCACTTGTGAAAACTAGGGTTCTCAAACATCTTGCACTGTGTGGGGCACTGTGAGTTTGAATGAAAAGTGCCTTAAAGAGGCTCCAAGTATTTGAACACTTGATTAGGTGGTGGTGCTATTTCGTGAGATTCATGGAACCTTTAGGAGATGTGAGCTTGTTAGCGGAAGCATGCCACCTGGGGTGATCTTAAGTTCCTAGCTTTGTCCCACTTCCAGTCTCTCTCTTTCTCTCTCTCCTTCTCCCCACCTCCTTCTTGTCCTTGTTTGAAGATGAGAGTGATCAGGGGTAGGAACTGGCTGCTTCCTGCCAAGCCTTCCCCACTGTTATGGATTCACCCCTCTGGAACTGTGACTCCAATAGGTCTTCATGGCATTTTACTGCAGCAGCAGAAAAGTAACTATTACAGGCAGTAATGTTATACAATATTCAATATTCTCAGCTCTATCATTGCTGCTTTCCAATATACAAATATAAAGAAGTCAAAGCTTTCATTGTTCCTGACAAATTTCATATATGTCTTGTTTTCAATTTTTAATTATCGTGTATTTTCTGTCTTTTTTTAACCAAAATCTTTTAATTTCTTAAAAAAATATATGCATATATATATTAAGAGGCTGAAGTGATGGTTCAGTGGTTAAGAGCATTGGCTGCATTTGCAGAAGGTGTGGGTTTGTTTCCCAGACCCACATAGTGGCTAATAAAAATCCATATCCGGTTCCAGAGTATCCAACATTCCCTCTGACTTCTGCAGGCACTGCACAACACAGGTACACTTGCAGGCATAAAACTCATACATATCAAATAAAAAATAAATACATACAAATTTAAAATTATTACTAAGTTGTTTTTTACATTTTCACACATTTATAGAATGCATTGTAATTACTCTCATTTCATATCTCTGTCAACTCCCCTCTTCTCTACAAATATCCCATTCCCATATTCATGTCTTTTTGTAATTTTTGTCACTCACCAAATTTAAACAGACCTTAAATATAAATATGGGTTTGGAAATATCCATTAGATCTTGGCGGACTCATTAATGGATATACAATTGAAGACAATAGTTTCCCCTCTCCCAGAATCTTTCAACTGGCAATAATAGTTCAACAAGAAGGGCATAGGTTCCCATGAACCCCTCCATAATCCGTAACTGATTGTTTACAAGGTCAGAATTATATGGACCCAGTGGAACTCATCATTTAACTGAATTGAAGAATTTTAATGATACTCATTTTTGGTACAGGTATACATTATGAAAGACTACTACAATTATCAAATGGATTGACCTATCAGTCACCAGCAAGAATTGTATTTGTTGTTGAGTAAATGAGGATATTACTTCATCCTTCATCAAAATTCAAATAATCAGTGGACTATTATTACTATAATTATCACCCTGCTATATATTAGATACCCAAACTTATTCCTCCTGTATCTGAAAGCTTATACAAATGACTAGCATATTCCGTTCTCCCCTAAACACCAGCCCTAGCTCACCATCATTCTCCTTCATGTGTTTTGTTTTAGCTGTTGCCAGTATATAGGTCAGAGTTAAGCTGTAGATACACCATAGAATACACTACAGATTCACACCTCTTACTTTCATGAAACTTGGCATCTGGAGAAGAAAGTGTGGCATTTCTAAGCCATATTTCAGTAATGACTAAAAAAAAAGAGACTGCCTAACTATCAATATTCATAAGCCAAGAGCAGACCCAAACTGTCTAGCTTGCATTCCTTCAGATGTGCCTGGAAACTAGGCTCCCAAGCTAGGCCTTTTATTTATTTTATTGAAACAATATCTCAAGTATGAAATGGGAAAGTAGATGTCAGGACCCACCCTTATCTCATCATAGAATCTTGTCTTATGAGCCATAGGTTTAGACCATCATACACACATAATAGGAAACAGAGCAAAGCAAATGTTTGATGTGAAAAGCCCGCATCTGTACATGCATACTAGACTTAACACTATCTTCTGGGGCCTTCTGTGAGATAAGAAGAGTACAGGACTGAATGAGCTTGTTTACACTATAGACAGTAGCACTATGGTTGCAAGGTTCCATAATAGTCTTTAGTCTAGATTATGTCCATATTGTAAAGGTCAAGCATCCAGTTATTTAAATGGAGTTTGACATTAGGAACAATGGAAGTGACAACATGTGAATATGAGAGTCTATATCATTGCCTCTAATTTCTAGTCTCTGATTATTCTCAAATTTCTTTTATGCATAATTGCTTATAGTGACATTTTTGGAGTCAATCACTATCCAATCCATTTCATTTTATAATGTTTATAATTGAAGTAGTAGCTGATTTCTAAACTTTCTGTTTAGAGGGATGAGGAATAATTTGTGATAACCTAAATGAGAAATGATCCTTTAGCATCTGGGAGATAAGCAATCATTACATATTTAATAAAATCTTACTTAGACTGTGTTAAAGAGACTTCATTGGTGTCATGTAATGCATTGGTTAAAGAAAAGGAATAATCCTAAGAATCATATTTTTTTATTTAATTTTAAAATTGAACTTTTAATCAAACTCTGCTCATATAAATACTATGGATATTCTTAAATGTGTACTATAATGACCAATATTATTACATGCATAAATTATTTGATGCTGTAACTAAGATAGAGAAAAAGTCATTGAATGCAAAGCCTATTAAATACACATTTATGTATCACAAATATTGACTTTGTTCTAAGTATATAAAAGAATTTAATCATCCTTGAAAATATAACATGCAAATATTATATTCTAATTGAATTTTTCTAAGATAAAGGAAAGCTCAGCCATGCTTTCTGAATTCAAATGATTTTTATTGACTCTCTAGAGTATTATATTAGGAGATTGGTCACTTTTCTGTTGCTGTGATAAAATAACACGACCCAAAGAAACTCATGGATGAACAAATTTATTTTGGTTTACCAGTCCAGTAGGATAAGTCTTTTATGGTGGGTGGAGAATGGCAGCAAACAATAGGCATGGCACAGGAGCAGGAAGTTTAAAGATCATATCTCAATCTAAAGGCAGGAGGCAGAGAGAGCCAACTGGAAGTGGGGTGAGATTATATACTCTCAACCCCACCCCCAGTGACATACTTCTTCCAAAAAGGCTCTACCTCCTAAAGGTTCAATAACCTCCCCAAGCAGTACCACCAATAGCAGACCAAGTGTTAAAATATGTGAGCTCACGGGGAACGTTTTGTATTTAAGCCTCCGCAAGTTTCCTATAAATGTGTCACAGATATAATGCCTAGAAATACCAGAAAATTGTTCTCTTACATTTTTGAGGTTTACAAGTCTGAAGGCAGATTGGTACCGTGCTCACTTGACAAGAATCCAGGGCAGCATCCTTCTTGGTCACATCCTAGCTTCTAATGGCCTTGTCTTGGGTTTACTCGTGCATTCCTCTGCTTCAGGATATCATGTAATTTCTATTGGGTTTCTTCTGGATTGCACCATGTTCTCCTCTCTGTGTTTTAATTTTCTCTGTCAAATTCATTTATGCTTACATGGGAAGTAGTCATATGATGGCTTTCCATGATTCAAGGTAATCTGATTTTAACTTGATAACATCAACAAAGTTCTTATTTCCAAGTAAGACTATATTGACAGTTAGGCTGTGGTATGACTTTAGAGGGCAAACGTATGTCCCCAAATTGATGCTTGTTACTTGAAAATGAAGTTGTGGATGATTCATATGTTTATTTCTTAGTTAATTTTTTCACTTTAATCATTATATGTTAGGATTTTCCTTAAAATTTTGTTTTTACAGATATTACTATAAGCATAGTATAGTTAAGTAAATTGCCAAAATTCAGACAATAGGAATGGAAATTAATTTGAGAAATAGGTGTTTAAATCTCTATGAGTGTATTACCTGCATGTATGTAACTGTACCCATGTTGTGCAATGCCCATATAGGTCAGAGAGAATGTCAGATCCCCTGGAACTAGAGTTACACATCTTTGTTAGCTGTCCTGTGGTGTTGGGAAGAGAACCCAGGTCCTCTGCAAGAGCATCCAGTGCTCTTAAGCGCTGAATGATCTCTCCAGCCCCTATGAGGGATCAAGAAATATGGGGGCAAAAAACAAATCATGTCTATCATTATGACTTTCCAAAATGTTCTGTGCCATCTTAAGGATAACAGTACATTGGATAAAACATGATATACTAATATCCTGAAAAAAAATGGACACAGGTAGTCATTTGTTTCTTCCATCAAGAAACTCAAAAAGCCCTCCCTCCAATTTTAGTAAAACTTACAAAAGTCAGGCTGTAGCTGGGGCTTTGGTCTAATTGTAATTCACAATAGATTTTGTGGTTATTTTCCCAATCTTCTGATATTTAATAAGGATAAAAGTATTTAGCAGCTGCCATAATCCTTAGTTCTCTGACCTGTGGAATAAGTCTCTACTGGAACAGCCTACATTTACTCTATGTGATAAGGAAAACACAAATTAGTGTAAACACAGTCATCATGTAAACCTGCCCTGTAAATCACACCACAGATTTTAAAGGCCACTCTCTGTATAAATAAAAGAAATGGAAAGATGTGGTCAGTTTCAAAGATACACCATTGAAAAACTAGAAAGAGGCAGTTAATTTCACACATGTCTACTTTCAGATGGGCAAGGAGAATAACTATGAAGAAAATACTTTTCTACAGGTAGAGCTAAATGTATGGACTTATTCAGTATTTATGGTGAGAAAAGTTAGTGAAGTCTGCACAGTGGATTGTATATGTCCAATTATCAGGATCCTAAAAGGCACAATATTGAAAGAAAGGGAGCACAGAACTATACATGGTGGTGCAGGCCTATCATCCCCAAAATGAGCACTGAATTTTGAGGGAGCACACGATAGTGTGAAGATGTGGCTGTGTGAGTTTTACATTAATGTCCAAGAGTATGTATTCTTCATCAATGACCCAAAATTATGTATACAGAATAACTGGCTTTAAGTCTCCTATTTTTTTTAAACAAAGTTATATTTTCTACAGGAATCCCCATAGAAACAGGTGTCACCATGGTAGGAAAAATTCTGTTAATAGACTGTCAAAACAATTTAATTATAAAACTTAGTATCTATTTTAAATTTAAAACATGTTTCAGAATATTCAGGAATGATGAACACAATTGGAATGAAGCAAAGAAATAACATGGTAAAAGTTTCTTGGTATCTAACACATTTCTCAGGCAAAAGGCATGATTTCACCATTTTAAAATTTCACAAATAATTTTATTATGATTTTTGGAATTATATTTTTTTAAATTTTAGGTGTAATTTAGGAAAAAGAATATAACGCCTGTGCTTTTACAACATTAACTGAAGAAGCCCCTTTCCCCTTATATCTACCTTTCACATTTTTGTAGCGCATATCTGAAAAGTACTGTAACATTAAAGATGAACTCAGTATGGAGGAATTTTCACTGTCAAAGTTAATTTCCTCTCAATTCTTTGTTTGCACTGTATTGGTGGATAATTTGCTCTTATTTGATGGTAAAATGTCTTTTTCATGAATATTGCATGTGCGGAAGCATGGAATAGATGATCTCATCGTGTCAGAGTGACCTAGCCACACAGAAAGATAATCTGTTTGTACTTCTTGTATTTAATTCTATCAGGACCAGATGGTCTGGAAAGGTAAGATAATGCTAATGAGTCTCAAGATATTGCATGACAATTAATGAAGCATCAAGGTCATGCTGCAACATTTTGGCTATATAGAACAGATTAATTAAAAAATAAGTTTATTTCTCAGAAAAGGAAAAAAAATGTTAAATATTACTAAGAAAAAATGTTTTTCTTTTCTTTTTTTTTTTTTTTTAAATTGTAGCCTTTACTGGATTTCTAAATACTTGTCCAAACTATTTTTCATTCTTTGTTATAGAGGGAAGTGTTAACTAGCAGGTTTGGGTAATCTAAATTTTGCAATCCCAAGAAAGAGCTCCTTCTAAGGAGTCTGGTATATAACCTCTAATTTGTGAATATTAATGAGTGTTTGCTTATTTGAGGCCACTGGCTTATCCCCAGATAATTTATGCCAATAGGGCTACTTATGGAGGAATTCTTGAACCATTCTAGAAAGTGTAAGCAAGCAGTGTGGTGTCTAGTGGAAACTTGGGTCAAGTGCTGTCTGATTTACCCTGAAAGATGCATGAGACTATGTATGACATAGGATAGCAATGATGTCTACCGGACTGAAGGACCCTGAAATATTCCTGGGCATGCAATAATGGATAATTCCTGGTTGGTAATGCTCCATTATGTTGGCCTTCATCAATGTCAGAATTGCTATTTGTATTATTCCACCCAGAGAGGACAACTGTAAGTGTGTGCTTTGTCTCTTAATGGTTCTAGCCTATGAGTCCTTGAAATTCAAATTCACTGCTGAGAGGTGCACTTGGCATTCAATTCCCTCCTCCCATGGTCCTTGTGACAACCTGAGGAAAAAATTCTCTAAACCCAGTTTGAAGAATCTTAACAAGTTTATTGGACTTACTAACTGAGCATGGGGTATGGGTTTACTTACAGACAAGCAGGCACCCCCCGACACACACCAATTCACAGCTGTGTTAGAAAGTCCACACCCAGACATAAATCCAGTGGTTCCAGACAGCCTTACAAAATGGTGAGAGACCAGCCTCATGGATTTTCCAGCTTTTATACCCTTAGACCCTCCCCTGCAAGTGGCTATGGTCAACTGATTGGCTGAAAGAGGGAAGGGGAATGACTTCTTTGCAGAGCAACTGATTGGCTGAAAGAGGGAAGGGGAATGACTTCTTTGCAGAGCATGGGAAGGTGGTGGGTCCATGGCTTGACATCACAGGGTCAGAGGAATGTCCTCCAAGTCACACTCTCCACCCCTTCCTCTGGCTCTCACTAAAGTTTCTGGCTGCTTCTTCTGAGAATATCCCTGAGCCTCAGAAGGGGTGGGGTGAGCTTTCTCCCATTGTAATAGGGCACTGGACTCTTCAAGTCTCTGCATCCTCTGCTTGTCATGGGCTGATGGCTTGATTTAGTGGCATTCCACCTACTATAAAAACATAAACAGCAAGAAGCAAGAACATGCAACTAGTAACTGCAATAATAGCTCATGGGTGTAAACACAAATGCTTGGATGGTACTTTAGTAGGCACATCACATCCATCTAACAATACAATTGCAGTGGCTTCTCCATTGGGGCCTATAACCTCTACTGCCACAGGGGGTTGGCCTGCTCTACAATACTAGATGTGTGCTCCATCCCTAGGAGCAGGCAGGAGGTCCAATAGATAATTAACTGGTTATACATACACTAGACGAGCCACTGTTGCACCCACAGGAACATCTTGCTTCATGTGTTGATAGTGAAGCAGGCAGGGTCCTTCATTGAAGAAGATAATGGGGGACAATTCTCCCCCAGCCAGCTGCATAATGCCTTCTGGCAATATGAAAGCCACCCATTCAGTTTCAGGGATTTTCCTACTTAGTCTAAACTTGATTTCTCCCTCTTCTGAGCTTACATCATGTGGTGTCTTCAGCAATAGGGTCTTACCACCCACTTCAGGTGTGCAACCAACATTATTGGCAATCACCTTTATAATTTTGGGGATTTCTGGGGTCCCTTTGGCCAACTGTTCGCAGGGAGGCATCCCACCCCTGGGATTTTCATTTATCAACCTTATGGCTTCTGGAAGGGCCTTTTTCCACCCCTATAGGGTTCCTTCTGGGCTTAAGGCTTCCAACTGTTCCATTAGAAACCTGTTTTTCTTTCAATTAAACCTCCTGTAGGATTGTATGAAAGGTCAAAATACCACTGAACCTGATTATCCTCAGCCCAACCTTGCAATCTGTACCTGTAAAATGAGTGCTTCTGTTACTGTCAATTCACCTCAGGCACCCATACATGACAGTGAGTTCAGTAAGCCCCTTAATAGTAGCTTTGTCTGTTGCTCTCTTGCAAAGAAAGGCCTGTGTAAGGCCTGTGGCAGTGTCCACACAAGTGAGAACATATTTACACCCCTCACTGACTAGCAGGGGCCCTATATAATCTACTTGCAAGTCTCTCACAAGGGAAGATGCCTCATACACGTGTCCCATCATGGAATACATCCTCTGGGGCCATAACCAGGAATATGCCTCACAGGCCTGGACAACCTGTTGGATGTCAGCATATTTTGCCAGAATGCCATCTGCTTTGGCTATTCTCCATCTTGTGTTGGCTCTTCTGTGGCCCGACTTGATAAGAATCCAGTGAACTGCTTCTAAGGGAACCTGAGGGCAGACAGCCCTCACCTTGGTTAGGGCATCAGCTTCCTGATTCTTTGGGAGATTCATCAGGCAGTGGGCAGCCACATGATAAACTACCAGGGGCACTAGCTCCTCCTGCATTTTATTATATATATATCCTTCCACATTTGTTTTCCCTATAGTGGCCCTCCCATCACCTGACAGTTTTCCTTCTCCCACTCAGCCATCCATCAGTGTAAGCCCTTGAACACAGCCCAACAGTCAGTACAAATTGTCACTGGCCAAGGTTCCCTCATTATTACTATCCATACACTTCTAAATTTAGCCCATTGACTGCTTTCTCCTTCTCCCCTCACTAACCATATAGTGTCAGTGTTCATCTGTATTGTCACTGCTACCCATTCTTGTCTGACACCCCTGCTAGTGCTATCAGTATACCAGGCATCAGCCGGAACTGGGGGAGCCCCATCTAGAACTCTGTCAGGTCTTGCTGGAAGGTCAACTATAGGAATTGGAGGGAGAGGCTCTGTGCCTTGAAATGACACAGGTCCTAGTACTGCTTGCATGGCATTGGTGATTGGGCTTGCTGACACCACCCCATGCTGTTTCAAATATGCATGCCATCTTTGCAGCATTTGGTTTTGGGCCAGCCCTGACAGGGGCTTGGCTAACAGACCCTCCACTCATCCTTTTATTGGATATGCAGTTTTTACAGTAGTGGGGGTAGGACCCATAATAGATTCCACCTGTTGCATGCTTTGTACACAGCCAGAAGTTGCTGTTCTTGCACTGTGCACTGGGACTCCACCCCTTTCCATGATTGAGAACAGAACCCAATTGGGACAGTCTCTTTGAGTTGTTGTTTCCACAAACTCCACCCATAACCTTCAGGGCTCCCAGTAACTTCCAAGAGGATGGGACACCAAGGTACTGGGGCACACAGCTGCTTAGCTTGCCCAACCAGCAGCTTGGCCTGCTCAAAAGCCTCTTGGGCCTTTATCCCAATCCCATGTAGCATCTCTTTTTATTAGATTATAAAGGGGGCAGGTAACCTGACCAAGGTGAGGTATAAAAATTCACCAATACCTGAGAAGTCCCCAAAATACCTGTAACTCGCATTTATTGGTATGGGTTGTTGTAAGATTTTTCTCAACATCTGCATTGGGTATCATGCGAGTTCTGCCTGACCATAAACTCCTAAGAATTTACTGCTGTACTGGACCCTTGTACCATCTGTGGGTTGAGTTCCCATCCTCGCTCCTTCGGGTGCACTTGCATGTTCCCCAAATGAGCTTCCAAATCTGTGAAGCACTCAAAAGTTAGCATTATGTGATCTATGTAGTGGAACCTCCTTACAGAAGGAGGGCAGGGTAACAGGGCCAGGTCCTGGGCCACATCCCTTGGGCTGTGGAGGTAACCTTGGGGAAGTACTCGGAACATCCATTGCTTTGCATTCAATGTGAATGAAAATTGTTCTTGGGGTTCAGCAGCTAGAGGAATGCTAAAGTATGCATTAGTAAGGTCCACTGGAGCATGGAAGGACCCCATCACCTTCACCAGCTGATTAGTTAGCAGTGCAGTGTTGAGCACTGCTGCATGAATGGGAGGCACCACCTTATTTAAGTCCCAGTACTCTATAGTCATTCTCCAGGAGCCATCTGGCTTCCTGATAGGCCAAATGGGGCTATTGTTAAGATCTCCATCAGCATGTTGGACCATGGATTTTCCCTTTCTTTGAATTAAAAGTCAGACCCAAGGAGCATCTCCCACTATCTCTAGGTCACTTCTTTCTTCCTCACTACCTGATTCTTCCCAGGATTCCAGGTTTTAGGATCCCAGGGTGGGCCTTTTATTATCATTCTGATCTGAGCTTTCTTTCCCTTTTGACCTCCTAGATGTAAAAAAATGGCATGGCAACACCTCCATCTCGTTTTCTCTCTTATCTAATTTACTGGCAAGGTCAGAGGCCAGTACCGATGAGGCCAGCCTCATATCCCTCTCCCATTCTGATTTCTCTCTAACACATTCAGTTTCCCTTCTGGCTAAGGCCTCTGCCTGGAACAGGTTTCTGTTATCAATAGCAGTGTCCAAGTGCCCTCTGCAGCTGCTTTTTTGACATTTCTGTCCCTGGTGTGCTACTTGAAGAGATTGCAGAATCTGTTCCAGACCTTCTGCTGTTTTCAGGGCCTCTCCATACTCATGTGGCAGCCTGCACCAGTCAAGCAGGTGTGCCACCCTGGGATCTCTCCCATCGACCTCGACTGTTTAGAAGGCCTCACCCTAGTTTCATATCTCACTGTCCACTGCATTAACCTCGTCACTGCAGCCACCCTCACCAAGCCTATAGGAATGGCCCAGCAGGTTAACATTTCCTCAGCCCACACTCTCCCTTCACCCCACTTTACTTCGGTGGCTGGTCTCTTTCCCCATATCAGGGACATCATCAATGCTCTTCCAGAACTCATTCTCGGTTTTGTTGTATCCTGCTGGGCTATGCCAATTGTAAGTCAAATTCACTGCTGAGAGGTGCACTTGGCTTTCAATCCCCTCCTTCCATTGTCCTTGTGACAACCTGAGGAAAAAATTCTCCAAACCTCAGTTTGAAGAATTTTAACAAGTTTATTGGACTTGCTAACTGAGCTTGGGATGCAGATTTACTTACAGACAAATGGGTGATACCCCATTCATGGCTGTGTTTGAAAGTCCATACCCAGGCATAAATCCGGTGGTTCCAGACAGCCTTACAAAATGAGGAGAGACCAGCCTCATGGTTTTTCCAGCTTTTATACCCTTAACCCCTAACCTGAAAGCAGCTATGGTCAACTGATTGGCTGAAAGAGGGAAGGGGAGTGGCTTCTTAGTAGAGAATGGGAAGGAGGGGGGGGTCCATGGCTTATCATCACAGGGTCAGAGGAGCATCCTCTGGGTCACAGTCCTTTACTGTCAGATTGTACATATAATAGGTTTTCTGAGTGATGAGTCTTTCTAGCAAATATATTGAATCTGGGTGTGCTCTTCTTAACTCAGAACCACATATCTTCTCAGATTTTTATATCTTGCCACTGAGAAATAGAAGATCTTTCATTATGTGGTGTCTTAGTTACTTTTCTGTTGCTGTGACATAAACACCATGACCAAGGGAAGTTATAAAAGGAAGAGCTTATTTAGCTTACAGTTCTAAAGGGCGAGTCCATCGTGACAGGGAGGCATTGTAGTAGAGGTGGCTGGAAAAGGAGCAGAAGATAAGCTCTCTCATCTTCAAGCAGGCATAGGACTGGAGGGTAACTGGAGATCCAGTAAGACTTAAGAACTCTATCAGCCTCCTTAGTGACTGCTTCCTCTAACATGGTCATACCTTCTATGACCTCCGAAAACAATACCACCAACTGTGGACAAAATGTCCAAATACTTGGAGCCTATGGGGGACATTCTCATTAAAACCATCAGATGTGGTCAGTTCAAAGTTTTAAGATTCAGTCAATGTTTCCACAATTGAAAATTGTTTGGTAAATGCTCACAGTAAAGAATATGAGTGGAAGCACTAACACAATACTGCTAATGCAGCCCAAATGTCATTCAACCTCTGGACTGAATATAAGATGCTGGATATAGGAATTTTTAAAGTGTAGATAGCCTCCACATTGAGATGAACTTCCCTTGTACTTCATTAAATATTCTTTAACCATGTTTCTGTGGGCGGTATATAGTTACAACCTTGGATTTTTATATTTTTATCACTAAGAAGGCAAATATGGTTGATTATTTACTAAATAAAGGGTCTTAACTAATTCAAGAATCCACTATTAATTATTATCCATGGACTTGCATACAACTCTAAATTTCAACAAATTTATATGAACCATGTGTGTAACCTTGTGATAAGTGATATAGCTGAAAGTAAGGAATAGTTTTATGATCTTGATGAATTTATACTACCTGAGTTAACAGATGAAATTCCAGAAGAGATTTCAGGATAAGTTTATCACAGTTCTTTCTACTAAGAAATTTATATACCAGAACCAGAGGTATACAACATATTTTCATATTGGACATGCTGTATTCCAACCCTGTAAGATAATTAGTAGCTAGGTTTTAGAATTATATGTAGTAATGATTAATTTTATGTAAGCATTAGTAAGTTTTGCAGATATTGGTGAAATACTATTTTGGATTTTTTAGGTCAAAGTATTGAGATTTTTATCTAAATAGCAGACTTTGAAGTAATTTTATTGACCTCATCTGAACATATGGAAGTCATGAGTAGAACAAAACACTGACCTTTCCAAGACAGAATGAGTTCTGTATCTGACAGCCTTTGGAATTGAACTAAAGCTGAGTGATCTTCCATGAGCCTCAGACTGAGTAATGCTGCAGAGCTTGGTCTTACCTACCCTTATAATTGCATGACCAAATTCCTGTAATAAAATCTATTCATATAATGAATAATATTGATTCTATATATTGCCTTTAATTATATATTTAAATTATATTTAAATAGGTAAATGAAAAGTGTTTATCCTGACTAGCCTTCATTATCAACTTAACTTAGCCTAGAGTCATGTGAGAGAAGTCACTGTTGAGGAATTTCTTAGATCAGGCTGTGTGCATAATGTGAGGAATTATCTCGATTATTAATTGATAAAGAAGGCCATTCCTCTGGCAGGTAGTTCTGGCCTATATCAAAGTTAATTAAGTATGAGCAAGTGAGTGATCCATAGAGGGAGCCAGTTAGTGGCTTCCCTTCATTGTTTCGATTTC
>NW_008360303.1:1327442-1334154 GCF_000622305.1 Nannospalax galili
AGGTAAATGAAAAGTGTTTATCCTGACTAGCCTTCATTATCAACTTAACTTAGCCTAGAGTCATGTGAGAGAAGTCACTGTTGAGGAATTTCTTAGATCAGGCTGTGTGCATAATGTGAGGAATTATCTCGATTATTAATTGATAAAGAAGGCCATTCCTCTGGCAGGTAGTTCTGGCCTATATCAAAGTTAATTAAGTATGAGCAAGTGAGTGATCCATAGAGGGAGCCAGTTAGTGGCTTCCCTTCGTTGTTTCGATTTCAAGTTTCAGCCCTATTTGACACTTGGTAGTATAGGTCAAATAGCCCTTTCATGCCCAAGTTGCTTTGTGACCAGAATGTTTCATCATAGCAACAGAATGAAACTAGAACAGTATTGATTTCAGTGCTGGACAGCTTCAGTTGTCAACTTGACACATATCGAAAGAGGATACCTCAGTTGAGAAATGGCCTCCATCAGGTAGATTGGCCTGTGGGCCTGACTGGGGCATTTTCTTAATATTGGTTGATATAGGAGGGTCCAAACTACTGTGAGTCTCATCTTCCCTGGGCAGGTTTGCCATTGCTGTATAGGAAATGAAGCTTAGCAATCCAGGAAAAGCAAGACCTATGGCCTTTGCTTCAGCTTCTGTTTTGAGGTTCCTGCCCTGAATTTCTGTCCTGGCTTCTCTAGAGGAAGAACTGTGATTGGGACATGCAAGCCAAATAAACTCTTTCCTCCACAAATTGGTTTCAGTCAGTGTTTTATCACAGCAAACAGAAACCAGACTAGAATAACTTCATTTCTCTGAAAAAACTCTAAGCCACATACTTTTCCTTAATTTTTTTTTCATTTTATCTACTTTGCCTGGATTTGTACTCCACTGACTTGAATTCCAGTACTATGACCATCTTCTAGATCCCAGTCAAGCATTAGCTTCTGCCTCCCTAGGTTCACCATTGTTGAAAAGGGAGCAGAAATTGTGAAAGTCAGAGATGGTGGATGACCACAAGGAAACATAGGTTCCCAGAGAGCTGGTCAGTTACTTGTATGAACTCACAGCAACGGTGACAGCATGCACAAGTACAATGCAAGCTCAGTCCAAAAAGTACCAGTATAGATGTGGAAAAATAGGTAAAAAAATTCTCCATTCCCACTTGAAACTATTGGCAGTTGTTGATTTCTAGGGTCAGAAAAGTCAGTCTGCTTTAAGGGTGTGACTCTTGGTAGGTTAACCAGGCTCCAGTGAATACTGTGTGTATAATGAATATATATGTATAAGGAAACATACATGCAAAAATATTTAAAAATGGGAAAGTGGTAATTTTTTGAATAAAAGCATAGCCTATATTACTTTCCTTTTATGTTACAAAAACGCACCTACTGTGAGCTAATAGAACACATTTTCTTTTTCTGGTCTCATAGTTCTAAAATTCAGAAGATTGAAATGAGGCTATTTGGGCTACAGTCAAGATTTCAGAAAGGGGGTTTCTACTGAAATCTCCAGGACAAGATTCACTTCCCATCTCCTCACCCTGGAGGCCACCAGCTTCTTTTTGTTTGTAGTTTTATCATTTTAGTATGAAACATCATCCTTAAAATGTTTTTCTGTTTATCTCTGGACTTCATTCATGACATAGCTAGAAAACGACTGTCTTTTATTTCTATTTCTTCAATTTCTATTTCCTATGCTTTTATTTTGAAAACTCTGTATACATACATACAATTCATTGTGATCATATTCCCTCTGTATTTTGATAATATTCCATCAGTATTACCTTCTTTTAACCCCCACACACTCCCGCTGATCTGTTGCTATCTTGCTAGTCTCCTGCAACTTTCATGTCTTTGTTATTTTAATTTAGATCTAGTCAAGGCACTCACAGCTGCTGTGTGCTTATGACTTCAGTGAACATGTCTTATCAAGAAAATGGTGTTTTGGGCTAGGGAGGTGGCTCAGTGATTAAGAGCACTAGACTGCTCTTGCACAGGACCAGGGTTTGATTGCCACATCCACATGATGGCTAATAGTTCTCCAGAATTCCAGTTCCAGGGAATCCAATACCATTTTCTGATCTGTGTGGGCATTGCATAACACGGGTGCACTTACACACATGCAGACAATACACTCACACAAAAAACTGATAGATAAAATATTAAAAACAGAATTCCATAACATTCCTCTCTGTCCTCCAACTTCTACAATCTGTGTCCTGAAATGTTCCCTTGACCATTTTAGCATTTGGTATCATATTTATAGGCTTTTTTTTTACTTATTACTCGTGGGATATTCCTGTTAATAATTAATTGAAATGGATTTTCAGAAACAAAACTGAAATAGAAATATAAAAAGGAAACTTATTAAATATATATTTTTTCAGGTCTTTAGAGATGTGTCAGTGGGTTGTTTGCTGTAAAAGCATGAGGATTGGATCTTTGCACCCATATAACTGCTGATGGCTCTGGTGACTTGTCTACAGCACTTGAAAAGGGGAGACAGGGAGGCTTGGAGCAACCAAGGGTGGCTGAACTGGGACTCTCTGGGTTTAAGAAAAAGATCTAGCTTCAACTTATATGATGGAGAATGATTTGGAAAGATTCCAGAATCAACCTCTGTCTTCAACACAAATGTACACACATCTGAATGCATACCCCACTACAGATGTGAACATGCATGCACATATGATCTTACCATACACACATATATTAAATATTTGGTTTAAAAATAGAAATAATGTTTTATTTTACTATGACTATTATGATTTTAATCCTTACAGTATTAATTCATGTGTATAATGTGGCTTTTAAATTACCCAAAATTATAATAATTTCTATAACTTACATAATGTTTATAAAAAGGTCTTGATACTAAGATGCAATATTAATGTCATGCTAAACTATAATGACATTTAGCAAAAGTAAAGTAAATACTTTTTAAAATGTAATGAAGTAAAAAATGCAATAAAAGAGTTACATGTGATTATGTATCCGTTATAATTTGAAGTGACCTCATATTCCCTATAAATGTTTTTTTACAAGAGTTATTCTATGAAAGTTAATTTTACTGAAATGGGAAATTGAAAAGCCAAACCCTAAACAAAGCTTTACTTAACAACTTGCAATTATTATCTTTTTGGAAAGAAATGGGATTTAAAAGAACTATTATTCTTAGAAAATAGCTATAGCATAGACTAGGAATACATACAATTTTGCTGCATTTAAAAATCCTTGAAAGACTTTTCTTTTTTGTTTCAAATGCCTAGATTTTTAAAAATATTCCTGAATAGTTTCCTACTGTATCTGTGCTTCTGGCAATGATGGATTCATGCTTCGGGCCAACTACATTGCACAAAATATCTGTAAAAGGTGGACAAATACTAAAATCTTCCATTTACGAATGCCACTGTGCATTGTCACCTAAGTGAAAAGATGTGTGCAAATAAGAAAAGGCAATGAGCATCACATGTCAGGTTTCCTTCCCTTTAGACACTGGCAATTCTAGAGAATGTAGCAGAGGCACTGAGCAAAACTGCCAATAAACTCCTGGGATACCAGAGTTAAAATCCAGTGCTACAAAGGTCAGTATACAGTTGACTTAGAAGGCTTTAACTTAGCATATCTCTTGCATAGTCTTTGCCACAAAATGAGGAGAAGGTTAAGACAGGAGTAGAAGTGCATGTAGGAAAAGAATACTCATGTCATGCCAAACAGGAAGAAGAGAGTAAGAAAAGGGAAAGAGATCAGGTTTAGCCTTTGTAGGTATAGCATCTGTGATCCACCTATTCATCACATTTAAGTCCTACTTCTTAAAGTTTCCACCACATTACAGAACAGAACCACAAAAGATTATGGAACAGAGTCCAGAAAGCACAAAGCCAAATAATTATTTCCTTTCTTAAGTTTTTTTTTTTTTAATCAAATATTTGGTAATGTGGGACTGGAGAGATAGCTCAGCAGTTAAGAACACTGGACCCAGGTTTATTTCTCAGCACCATTATAGTAGCTAATAACTGATCATAACTCCAGGTTAAGGGGATCCAACACCATCTTCTGAACTCTGAGGGCACTGCACAAGACAAGTGCACCTATATCCATGCAGGCAATACATTCATACTCATAAAATAAAAATAATAACTAAAATAAATATTTTTTAATAGTGATGTAAAATGTGTGATACAATTTTATGACAGAAAATTGGTACAAGAAATGTGGGGTCATTATTGTGAATACCAGGGCATGAGGGCCTTAAGCATTTAAGATTACTTTGTGAGAGATAATTGGAAGAATTTGAAGAAATAGGCTAAAAAACTTACATAATATCGGGAGCAAAAGTTAATGGTTGATTAACTCAGAAGATCAAAATACCAAAAGAACTGCAGACAAGTGCTGGAGGGATGGCTAAGCGGTTAGGATCACTGACTGCTCTTGCAGAAGACCTAGGTTTGGTTCCCAGTACCCACATGGTGGCTTAAAAATCTTCCATAAATCCAGTTCAAGGGGATCAGACTCACTCTTCTCACTTCTATGGACATTGTATGGCATGGGTGCACTTATATACATGTAGGCAATACACTCATACACATTAAATAAAATAAAAATAATAAAATTATTTTTTTTAAAAAAGAAATGCAGACACAAGTGTCTATTTTCATGAAGTTTCACATATATACTGCATTGGAATTTGAACAGGAAACCATTTGTGTTACATTTTTGGAAAAAACAAATTTTCTACATTTTTTCTATGTTCTAAGCTTGGGAGTGAAGCTGAGTTTTAAAGCAATAGAAAAAAAAAAGTTGGTAGTGGAGTTTAAAGACAGTCCAGAATTGAAATCATGGCATCATTACTAGCTGCTTTTATCCAAGTTTACAGAGAGGAAAGGAACAAAGCACAGAAAAGCAAAATGTTTGGAAATCAGTATTTGTGGGCTAGATAGTCAGAACATTTTAGACACGTTCACAATGACAATACTCCTGCTTAATTTTTGAAATATTTATTTTATATGTATGTGTGAAAGCCTGCATGTGTCTATATGCATCACACATATACTGAGTCCCCAGAAGCCAGAAGAAGGTATTGGATCCTCTGAGGCAAGAATTACAGGTAGTTTTGTGCGACCCAATGTTGGTGCTGGGAGCTGAACCTAGGACCTCTGCTAGATCAGCCAGTGCTCTTAACTGCTGAACTAACTCTCTAGTTGCTTAATTTTACTTTTCATGCCTCTTTGCTATGCTAAAGTAATTTCTATGCAGCTTTATTGAGAAAACACAGCATTGCATACTAATTAATTAATTTTTAAATTAATCTCAATGATTTTGAGTAAATGTTTCCATTTTACAAGAAAAGTTTAAACTTGAGTTTAATGATTTGAAATTTGAAACCATGCATGTAACTGCATTGCCTTCATGTATGTAGGTACACAAGCATGTGCAATGCCAATGGAGGCCAGAAGATGGTATCAAATCCCTTGGAACTGCAGTTTCAGCTGGCTGTGGTTTGTGGGTGCTGAACACTGAACCTGGGTCCTCTGCAAGAAGAGCCATTGTGTTTCATTGATGAGCCACCTTCATAGCCTCATCTCATGAGATTTCATTCACACAACACATTGCATTTTTAAATTTTTTAAACTTTAATTTTTATTTTATGTGTGTCTTGGAATATGTACACAAATGCCTACAAAGGCCAGCAGAAGGCATTGGATCCCCTGGAACTGGAGATACTGATGGTTTTTATCCATCATGTAGGTACTGGGAACTGAACCTGGCTCCTCTGCAAGAGCAGCCAGTGTTAACTGCTGAGCCATCTCTCCAATCCCTCCATCTCTCCAGTTCCTCCAGTGTATTTTTGACATATTAATATTATTTGAAGCAATAACAATAGAGATAGATGCTAGATAGATAGATAGATGATAGATAGATAGATCCTTATAGAAAATTGGCTCTGCCTCTCTCATCTTCTATCAATTGCCAGTAGCTCCTCAGCTAAGGGTGGGGTTATGTGTCCACCTCCTGCCTCCATGCTTTCATTTTGTCTAGCTAGAGCTTGTGCTGGTCTTGAGTATGCTATCACACTGCCCTGTCAAGAAAACACTTTTTCATTGTGTCACCTACCACATCTATCTTTTATAATGTTTCTGCTGCCTCTTCAACAATATTCACTGAGCCTTTGGGAGAAGGTATGATACACGTGACCCCTTTAGGGCTGAGCATTCCACAGTCCATTATATCCAGCACGTTGACCAAATTTGGATCTCTGCATTAATTGCCGTCTACTGAAAAAACAAGTTTCTCTGATGAAATGTGAGAGACAGACCCTCAAATTGTACTGATTATTGCCATTGCTCTTGATTACCCTCCACAACTTGACTGTAACTCTCTACTGCTGAAGACTCTATATACCTGAGTATATAGAACATTCAGGAATCAAGCTTTCCCTGAACCAGAAGCTTTACCCTCTACTAGCTACCTTTCGTGATGCTAGAAGGTGCAATGGATGCTACTTGAGGGGAAAGGCAACCAGCAATCATACCGTGTTATGGGCCCTGCTATCTACACTGATTATGGATTGGGCAAGACATGTCCTCTAGTACCATAGTGCCACCAATGTTATGAGAGTAACCAACTACTCTGATTATAATTAAGGCCCAAAGTGTGAGACAGAACTCATATCTGGAATCCATATCAGAGTCAAAAACCTGTGGTTAGATAGATCATAGACCCTAGAAGTGAACCTATT